>NC_056735.1:1970502967-1970802967 GCF_019279795.1 Protopterus annectens | reverse complement strand
ACTAGAGCAAGCGACTTAAACCTTAGCACGGATATAAATAGGACGTGCTGGAGGGATAGATTTATCACTCAGAGACTCCCTATGCTGTGGAATAAAATCCCGGTCCATGTGAGGCAGAGCACCTCGCTGACTCTGTTCAAGAGAAATCTAGACCTGTGGATGGGAGATCGTAGGTTTACCCCGGGAATCATCTCTGTGTCACTGCTGGACAGAGGCACAACAAACTAATGGGCACAGTATTTTTTCATATAAGGGGTGGCGTAAGCCACAAAAATTTGGGCTAGGCTTATAAATGCCTTAGGGCAGATAGCCTAGTATAAACCTACGAACCTATGAACCTAAGAGATTTATTTTTTTAGTGGGATTATGCTCAAGTTTTTGAGATACAAAAAAAGGTATTATGAGCTGCTGCAGATGGATTCTCCCAGACCATCTGCTGTCCCTACTGATGTCCTTCATGGATGCATCTGCAGTCATAACAAATGGGTTGTCCTGTTGTCAGGCAGCCCTTCGGTCGGCCGGATTCCAAAGTCTGGGTCCGGCTTCGGCTGATGTCGCATTTCACCCGACGTCATCTCTGCTGGTCTTCGGGTATAAAGGCATCAGCCGACGCCATTTTCCCCAGTCTTTCTTGCCGCGTGGCACCCGAAGCAGAAGCTGTTCGCAAGTGCCGGTCGGTCAGATCCAGAGAATACCGAATACTACTTCGAAGACTTCTAAAAAGCTAAGTACCCCGTTGGGGACTCTTTCTTGCCTCAGCCGATGTCAGAAAAAGTCAATAACTGTTTAACTTGTGGGAAACAAATACCTCATAAAGATTTCCACTCTTACTGTCTGCCTTGCTTAGGCCCAGACCACGACGTAGCAGCCTGTTCGGCCTGTGCTTCCTTCAACCGATGAACGCTTAGGCGTCGGTCGGAGTTTGCTGAACAGTTTTTCGGCTCAGATTTTGCATACATTATGCCATCGGATCCTCCGACTACCCAAATTGTTAAAAAACGCAAAGAAAAAGACCGACACTCGCGGTCCGCGGTTTCGGCCGAAACCACGGTTAAGCAAGCGAGTGTCTCGGTTTCGGCCGAAACCGAGAAAACCGTTCAATCTTCAGCCGAATCCATGACTACTACTGAGGCTCCTGCTACCTTACTTGAATCGGCCTCAGAAATTTTGCCTACAACCGTGGTTCCTAGTGATTTATCAGACACCATCCCTTTGGATGTCTCTACCCCAGCACGTGGTGCTGCTAGGCCTCCTGCAGCCATGTCTATTAAGGCCTTTGCCAGGGCTAAAGCAGCCAAATCTGCTAAATCAGTGTCTGTTAAGCCCCCCTCACACAGGCCCACTTCAAGTTCACAAATGCTTACTCTGGCAGAAGATTTAATATCCTTAATTAGGGATCCCAATCTCACCCAGACAGGGCCTCTCAGCCCCAGAAAAGAGACCTAGAGCAGAGCCCCGAGCCAGTGTCCTCTGATGATTCTGGATGACTCAGACATTACAGACCAGCCAGAGGCTCCTTTTTCTACTTCTGAAGATTCCGATGCTGAAGAATCCATTCCAGCTGCCTCTCCACCAGAGGAATTTTCCTTTGGGGAAACCTTACATGCCATGAGAGAACAATTCCAATGGCAGGGACAAGATTTCTCAGATTCAAGAAAAAGGCTTAGGACTTTTCTGCACTTACCGCAACATAGGCCCTTAGCTATACCTCCTGTACTGCCTGTTGTGGATGATGCATTTAATGATGTTTGCACTGCTCCTGATTCTTTACCTCCAGCCCCTGCCAAACCAGATAGATTTTACAGGGTGCCAGACACTCATCACCACCTATACAAGGCCCCACTTGCAGATCCCGAAACTATATCCCAGGGGCCTAAGGCAGTAGCCTCGACCACAGCAAAAAACCCTATTCCTTCTGAAAGGGAATCCAGGTCCTTAGAGATGGGGAAAAAAGTTTACACCTCTGCTACTCTCTCAGCTAGAGCTTTAAACTGTCAGTTTCATATGATCCAATACCAAGAGTTTATGCTTGATCAGTTAACTAAAAAACTGTCCTCTGATGAATCCTTAGATAAGAAATATGTATTAGAAATGGTGAATAACATCCAACAGGTTAGTAACCATTCCTTAAAATGTGGCTATGATGCACTGGAGGCTTCATTTAGATCAGCCATGACTGGCACAGTGATAAGAAGGCATGCATGGTTGAAAGAACAGGTCTTACGGATCATGTTAAAGCAAAGCTGTTAGATGCTCCTATGGATTAGGCCAGTCTATTTGGTACACCTGCCCAGCAAGTAATGAAGAAAATGGAAGAAAAGGCAAAATCTGTACAAACAGTTAAAGATTTCTTACAGGTTCAGCCCCCAAGGTTTAGCAGGAACTGGCCTGCCAAAATTGGTCCTTTCCAGACTCCACAAAATCCCAAAGGGGCAGGAATAGACGCTCTAGAGGCAGAAATCAATCCAGAGGAGGTGCCTACAGAGGACGACAGTGGCAAGGCAATAACCGAGGCACAGACACAACCACTGCCACTGCAACAGGACAATCACAGTGACTTGGCTCTGACACGCCTACCAGGGAGCAAATAGCAGCACCTTTAGGCGGAAAGTTAGCCTTATTTTCGAAAAATTGGCACTATATCACAAAGACAAGTGGATTTTGCAAACCATAGACCAAGGCTACGGTTCCACTTCCACACCTTACCAGTAAAAAGAGGAATGCCAAACCTACCTCCAAATCAAAAAATAGAAGCTCTACAGCAGATAGCGAAATTAACAAAGATGAGAGCTGTGGAAAGAGTACCAATAACAGAACAGGGCAAAGGATTCTACTCCAGACTCTTCCTAGTACCAAGAAAAGAGAAAAGTTGGAGACCTATTCTCGACCTGTCCGTTCTAAACACATACATCATTGTCCCAAAATTCAAAATGCTGACCCTACAGCAGCTTCTTCCCATGCTGGGCAAGGAGTGTTGGCTGGTAACTCTAGATCTCAAGGAGGCATACCTGCACGTCCCCATTCGACCAAATTGCAGAAGATACCTCAGATTTCTTGCAGGATCAGAGCATTATCAATTCTCAGCATTGCCCTTTGGCTTATCTACTGCGCCCAGAGTATTCACAAAATGCCTGGCATCAGTAATCGCTCACTGCAGACTACAGGGAATCCAAATTTATCCATACCTGGGCGACTGCCTGTTACAAGCGGACAACAAAAGCAAGCTGACAACAGATTTACAAAGGGTCATTTACTTGCTACAAGCCCTGGGATACACAGTCAATTTACAAAAGTCAAGGCTGATACCATCCCAAACAAGAACATTCTTGGGCGGAATTGGACACAGTAAAACAAATGGCATTCCTAACTGCAGAAAAACAAAAAGAACTCCCTCTTTACTTCTTGGCATTAACAAAGCAGAACAAACTAACAGCAAGAAAAGTTCTGCAGGCCTTGGGCTTCATGGCATCATGCATAATCTTGGTCCCACATGCCAGACTGCATATGAGAAAGCTACAGTGGTACCTAAAGAATTTATGGTCTCAGCACAGACACAGCTTAGAAACAGAAATCCCACTAATCCCATGCCTAAAAGAGGAGTTCCTATGGTGGGCTCAAGCATGCCAGTCAAACCCAGGCTTACCCTTCCACAACTTTCGAGCAAGCCAAACCATCACAACGGACGCCTCAGACCTAGGATGGGGGGTGCACATGCTGGACAAATGCATACAAGGATTGTGGACTCAAGACCAGCTGCACCTGCACATAAACCAAAAAGAAATGCTGGCAGTAAAACTGGCAATCCAAAAATTCAGACCATTCCTCAAAGAAGGCCATTTGATGATAAGCACAGACAACACCACAGTCATGTGGTACATCAACAAACAGGGAGGCACTCATTCATACCCGCTATGCAGAATGACTTTGGACCTTTGGAATCTGGCTCTCAGCTACAACATCCAGTTACAGGCAATATTTGTGCGGGAAAGAGAACAGCCTAGCAGACATGTTAAGCAGAACCACCTCGGATGCTCACGAATGGATGCTACACCGGGACATCTTCAAAGCCATCACAAAGAAATGGGGAATGCCACAAATAGATCTATTCGCATCCCCACTCAATCACCAGCTCAAAAAAAAATTCTGCACAAGGACATTCCACCCACTTGCATGGAAGGTGGACTCTCTATCCTTCAGCTGGAAAGGCCTGACAGCATATGCATTTCCACCTCTTCCCTTGATGCACAAGGTACTACTGAAAATCAAAGAGGAACGTCCAAGGATAATCCTGATAGCTCCGAATTGGCCAAGACAACACTGGTACCCATTGCTGAGGAGCATGTCTCGGGAGAGAATGTGGTCAATACCCCTGATGCCTTTGATGTTAACTCAGAACAACTACAACATCATGCATCCAAACCTAAAAACCTTGCAACTGACTGCCTGGAACATCACATAGCAGCAACTAACCCAGACCTTTCCCAAAGGGTTAAAGACATTATCCTTGAAGCCCGCAGACCTTCAACAAGAAGGAACTATGCAGGAAAATGGAAGAGGTTTCTCATTTGGAGTACTGAAAGAGGAAAAGATGTGTCGCACATAGATATTGCTAACATTCTGGAGTACTTGGCAGAGCTTCTACATACAGGCCTGTCCTATTCCTCCATCAAGATACATGCATCAGCTATTTCATCAGAATACAGCTTCGATCCACCTGTCTTTTCGCATCCTCTACTCAGGCAGTTCCTCAGAGGGATCAAGAATGTAAAACCTCCTAGGAAACCACCATTACCAGCATGGGACTTGAACTTTGTGCTAGAAAAGTTGACACTCCCTCTGTTTGAACCAGCAGCAACAGCAGATCTGCAACACCTGTCATGGAAAACTGCTTTCCTACTGGCAATTACCTCAGCAAGGAGGATTTCGGAACTACAGGCCTTAATGGCAGTGCAACCCTTCCTAATCTTCCATCAAGATAGGGTGTCCATGAGAACTAATCCTACATTTATGCCTAAGGTGGTATCCAGAGTGTCTTTAAACCAGGCAATCCACCTACCTACCTTCTTTCCCAATCCACAGAACAGGGGGCAAAGACTGCTGCATACCTTGGATGTACATAGGCAGTTACGCTACTACCTGGACAGAACCAAAAGTAACAGAAAAACTGACCAGCTTTTAGTAGCCTATGCAACAGGAAGGGAAGGAAAAGCAATTTCCAAACAGACAATCGCCAAATGGATAGGAAATTGCATAAGATTCTGTTACTCCTACCATGGAAAACCAATTCCACAGAACATAAGACCTCATTCTACAAGGGCTACAGCCACTACCACAGCTTTCTTACGAGGAGTGGCAACCAAGGACATTATTGAGGCTACTTGGACCTCCGTGCATACATTTGCCAAGCATTATAATTTACCTCTATACTCTAGATCCCGAGCAGGGTTTGCCACTGCTGTACTGCAAGGGATCCTAACTACACCATAATTTTTCTTCCTCCACCCCTAGTTTGGCTATGGTATTCTACCCATTTGTTATGACTGCAGATGCATCCATGAAGGACATAGTACAGTTTTGTACCTACCATAAATGTAGATGTCCGAACTGGATAGCATCTGCAGTCAGGATTACCCACCCTCCTTCCCCTCTATGGTACTCCTAGGGTATTTACCCTCCTAATAGCTAGCTGGGGGGGAGTCTCTTATGGTGTATTTGTTTGTATATATGTACATACATGCTTATTTTTTGTGTTTGCCTTCTACCTTTTTTTTTGAAACATTGGCATTTATCCAAAATTTAGCCTTCCAAGAGGGCAACTGGCATCTGGGGCAAGAAACACTGAGGAAAATGGCGTCGGCTGATGCCTTTATACCCGAAGACCAGCAGAGATGACGTCGGGTGAAGTGCGACATCAGCCGAAGCCGGACCCAGACTTTGGAATCCGGCCGACCGAAGGGCTGCCTGACGACAGGACAACCCATTTGTTATGACTGCAGATGCTATCCAGTTCGGACATCTACATTTATGGTAGGTACAAAACTGTACTTTTTGGCTGCTTTGTTGAATGCCTTTTCTAATGCCTCTAAGACTCCAGATTCTCAGCTCCCTGCCCTCAAGAAACCAGATTGGTTTTATAGGGTGCATGAGGACTAAATTCTTGTGCAAGTGTCTTTCTGCTGACCACTTGTTGGTGTCTGTGCCTTTTGACAAGTCATCTTTATTGCTTCTTTACCCTAAGTTACTCCCTTCTAATAAAGATAGCAGAACCATGGAACGGCTAGACAAGAAGGTCTATGCCTCTGCTACCTTGGCTTTTAGGGCTGTTAATTATCAAACTCATAAGTCCAGGTACTTGTTGGCTCTGCTTTCCCAGGCCTGTCAGGTTATTTCTGATCTTTCAGACTCTGAAGGTAAAATGTTTGCCCTTTCCTTGTTAAGGACTTCCTCCCAGGTAACTCATCATTCCATCAAGTGTAATTATGATGCAGCAGATACTTCCTCTAGGGCTGCTGCTTTTGGGTCAGTGATGAGGAGGTATTCTTGTTTTCAGCTTTAACTTTTGCCTGATGATATTAAGGCTAAGTTGATGGATGTGCCTCTAGATAATAAACACACATTTGTTGAAGTTGCTGCTGCTGTTTTAAGTCCCTTTAGGATAAGGACAAGGCTTTACAGGAACTTCAACGTGTTTGTTTCTCCTGTGCCTAAATTTCAGAGAAATTGTCCCAGTAAGCCAGCATTCAAAGATAATCTCTCCCTCCTTCTGAGGGTAAAAAGGGAGCCATGCAGGTCCTCCTGCTAAAGCTACTCCGACCTCTGTGCCTCAGAAGTCTCCTTTACCTTATAAACCATGTGCTGTCTGACTGTTCTATTCTTTCCAGCCAGTTTCCTCTTTCTCTTCATCTGTCTCTCTCTCACTTCCTGTTTGAATAAAGATTACTCAGGATTCATGGGTTCTATCTATTAAATGCCAGGGGTATTTCATGGTCTGGAAATCTGTTCTCCCTTCTGAGAATTCCTCATCACCCTCAGGAACAGCTGTCTTTATTTCTAGGGGTGCTTCAAGACATTTTGATTCAGGGTACTAGTCAAGAGGTGCCTGTGTCCCAAGGGGGGAAGGGCTTTACTCCAGGATGTTTCTATTGATCAGGAAAGAAGGTACCTGGAGACCAGTTCTAGATCTCTCTCATGTAAAAACCTTTCTGAAGGTGTCCTCCTTTCAAATGTTGTTCTGTCAGACATTATTCCCTCTTTTGATTCCTCAGGCTTGTATGGTGTCTCCAGATCTTAAGGATGCTTATCTCCATATCCCTATTTTTCCCCTTTTCAGGAAGTTTGTATGTTTCTCTGTTGCTTCCTGGCATTTTCAGTTCACTGCTTTGCCTTTTGGCCTTTCTACTGCCCCAGGGGTATTCATCAAATGCCTTGCTCCTCTGATTGCTTTTTGCAGGCTTCAGGGGATCCAAGTCTTTCCTTACTTGGACGACCTTCTGTTTCAAGCATCCTCTCCAGAGATCTTGTTGCAAAATCTACATTTCGCCAGTTCCCTTCTGCAAAGCCTGAGGTTCACAATAAACTTAAAAATGTATTTTTTACTCTTTCCCAGGACCGTGTTTTTCTGGGGTACAGGATCCAGACTGTGTAAATGCTGGCATCCCTGCCTCCTCCCAAGGCCTTAAACTCATGTCCTTTTATCAAACTCTTCTTCCTCTGGTCTCTCTAACAGCCAGGGAATTTCTGAGAGCTCTGGGGTTCATCTCCTCGACCATTCATGTGTTCCCTCAGGCCAAACTCCACATGAGAAAGTTTCAGTGGTTTCTGAAGTCAGTTTGGCTTCAACATGTGCATCCCCTCTAATTTGTAGTTCCTCTTCTGCCTTATCTCAAGAAGGAACTTCAGTGCTGGATTCAGCAGTTGTCGCTAAATCCAGGGCTCCTTTTTCATCACCCTCTTCTGTCTCTCAGAAGCTGTTCACAGACACTTCAGACATGGGTTGAGGAGCAGCATTTGGCTCTGTTTGATCACCTTTTCAACAGAAAGAGCATGTTAGTGTCAAAGAGATGAGAGCTTTTCTGCTGGCTCTTCAAGCGTTTCATCATTTCTTCTCCCTGGGACCTCTCAAGGTATTTACAAATGATACCACAGTGATGTGGTATATAAACAAATAGGGGACAAGATATTTTCTTTGCCTGTTGGCACTCCTGATGTGGGAGCTGGCTATCCAATAGCAAGTTATTCTTCAGGCAGTTTAGATTACCTCAGATGAAAATATTGTGGCAGACACTCTGAGCAGGTCCTTAACTCAGTCCCATGAATGGATATTTCACAGCAATGTGTTTCTGGACATTTTCCACTAGTTGCAGTACTCTCAAGTAGATCATTTTGCCTCCCCTCTGAGCAGACAATTTCATCTTTTTTTGTGCCAGAGTCCCAGGTCCTCTGGTTTGGAAGGTGGACACCCTGTTTTTTTTCTTGAAAGGGAACGTTTCTTTACACTTTCCATTGGTTCCCTCTTCTGCATTTAGCCAAGGGCACTGAACACAAGTTACCTCACAGGGTGGGCCTACTGACACAAGAGAAGGGATCTCTCATCCATCCCCACCTGTCCACTCTTCAGCTGATACTATGGGTAATAGGATTTTGATCCCACATAGACACCTTTTTCTGCGGATGTACTTAGGGTCCTGCAGAAGGCCAGGAAAACCAGTACTAGGCAATCCTATTTATCTAAGTAGAAGAGGTTTTCTGCTTGGTGTCTTTCTCTTAGCCTGGATCCACTTTCTGTGGATGTTCCAGTGGTATTCTCTTATCTGTGTGAATTGCTTAATGCTGGGTTGGCTTAGTCTTAGACCCACTTATCAGCTATCTCTGCTTGTCTGTCTTTATCTCCTCCTGTAGCTTCTAGATTTGAAGCTAAACAGTTTTTTAAATGCATCCTTCATAAAAGACCTCCTAGGAAACCTGTTCCTCTTTCTTGGGATCTTAATCATGTTTTGGAAAAATTGACCCAGGCTCCTTTTGAGCCTGCAGCTTCAGCTTCCTTGCAACATTGCTCTTGGAAACTGTACTATTTGTTAGCGCTTACGTCTGCCAGACAGGTGGCTGAGCTTCAAGCCCTTCTGGCTTATTTTCCTTTTTTGGTGTTTCATAAGGACAGGGTGTCCTTATGTACAAATCCTTTCCTTATGCCCAAAGTGGTGAATTTGTTGTCCCTTAATCATTCTATTCATTTGCCCACTTTTTTCCCTTCTCCACAAACTGCCAGTGAAAAGGTACTGCATACGTTGGATGTGCATAGACAACTCAGATTTTATTTGGATAAGGCTAAGACTATTATAAAATCTAATCAGTTCTTTGTTTCCATTTATCCTAGGTCCTTAGGATTAGCTGTGTCCAAGTAGACTATTCTCTTCTTCAGTCTCTAAAGCTATTTATTTTTGTTACTCCTTTCATGGTAAGAGGCTTCCCTTATTCTGTTAAGTCTCATTCTACTAGAGCTATGGCTTCTTCTGGTGCTTTTTTCAAGGGTTTGGATATTAGCTCTATTCTTGAGGCAGCTAGCTGAACTTCTGTGCATACATTCACCAAGCACTGCAAGTTGGATAGAATCTCCAGAGCTAAAGCTGGTTTTGCTAGGGCCATCCTTCATGGCTCCCTAGAGGGCTCTGCTTGACCTTCTTTCTCCTCCTTCTCTTCTTCCTGATTTTTGTCACTCTCTCTAGTGTAATGAATACTGCAGCAGTGAAATGGAAGGTCATAGTATAGTTGTGTAAAATCTTAACATAACGGTAGATGTCCTTCTCTTTACTGTTGCAGTATTCCCTCCCCCTTGAAATGGAAGGTCATAGTATAGTTGTGTAAAACCTTAACATAACGGTAGATGTCCTTCTCTTTACTGTTGCAGTATTCCCTCCCTCCCCCCTACCCCTGGTCCTTTTCTCTTCTAGATGTATTGACTACCTTTTTTTTTTCCTTGGACTGGCATTCCTGCTGGGGCTGTCAGTTCTGAGGATGGTACATCCGAACATTAACTTTATGCCATATGCTATGCAAGGAGCATACATATGACATACGGTGCATCTTAAAGCAACCTAAAGGCTTTGGTAAACTGGCCGGACGTCAAGCCGCTCTTGGCAGGGGATCTCAAGTGTAATGAATACTGCAACAATAAAGGGAAGGACATCTGATGTTATGGTAAGATTTTACACAACTGTACTGTATGACTGGAAATTCTTTGTATTTTCAACATGTTCAATTCATTATAATTATGTCTAGTTAGCTATTTTCACTAGCATTCCATATACTTATTGGAATTAAATGCCAAGCCAGAATTGCCATTGTGCTACTTTTGTCTCTTTAAGCTCAGAGCATAAAGCACATTTATTTATGTATTTGTGTGTGTGTGTGCATTTATGTATTTATAACTGTGTAACTCTACTAGGCACAAGTGCCCTTTTTTAGGGGTGACCAAAGAGCACTCTGTGGGTAAGAGACTTGTTCACTCAGTTTACAAGTGCAAAGTAGGGGAATCAAAATGGGACCACAAGATGAAGCTGACTAGCAGCTTATCCATCTCAGCTAGGTTGCCAAAAAAGCTCATTATGCAAGAAGGTTAATCTTCTATCCAGACAGCCTATAATGAACTTGCTTTGAAGTCCACCTCATCTGAGATAAATAACTGAAATGATAAGAAATCCCAGGCCCTTCTGTTCTAGGTCTTCACTGTACATCTTTAAAACTAATCCTGCTTCTTTCTCTTGTTTCTGTACTATGCACATTGGGGAAGGTAGTAAGAAGGCCATCAAACATCTAAAGAAGAAGGTCAAGAGATATCACATGAGAAAATAGGATATGTCAAAACAAATAAGGATTCAATTTAAAAGAAATGCAGAAAAGAGAGACAGAAGCAAATACTTAGAAGTATCTCCGCAAGATCAGTATTCACAATCAGAAAAACTTTAAAGAAAGTAGTAAAACAACTCCCTTCTTTTCCCCACCTGCCACTTAGAATGCAAGAAAAAGGATAGCACTCAACACAGGTTGCAACAGAAAGCAAGTGTACATTTGCCAGAAATGACGCATCAATCCCACTAACATTATGTTTTGAAAATCTTCAGGTGAACTGATCTTAGCAATTTGACTTCTATCATACATTGACTGATGTGTAACACCCTAACTCTATGTAAAAGTGGGAAAGCGGAAATTGATGAAGGTGCCTACTGCTGCAAGAGATTTCTCAGCCATCCCATTTTCTGAGTGACAGATCCAGTTTGCTGTCACCAAGTAAACACTGATATCATTGTTTGTCTTCTCACAGACTGTCAGAGCAATGTCATTCACTAATAATGGCCTTCTGAACATGTTTGCCTTCATTTAATTTCCTGAAAGAGTAATCCTGACCAGAACATTATCAATCAATTCACTATAGTGTAGTTTGTGTGTTGGTACACACATCATCTTCATCTGTAGTGACACTGGCCAGCTCACAGCTAAGTTAGGAGCTGCTGCAAGGTTTAGAGTTTGTATGTCCACCGTATGTAACAGAGACATTTAACTAAGAAGAAATCAGTCCTGTTCTTCTACCATTGAACATTGAAAGGACCACATTAAATTCTGTTTTAAACCTCTCCCAGATCTGCCTCACTGAAGGCAGCTGCCACAGAGCAAGTTCCCTACATCCAGGAGTCCTAAAATAATAATAATTTTCTTTCTCATCATCATCTTTCTCCTGTCTTTCAATATCTCACTGAGTGCACTTGGTCATCTTACATACAGCTTGATCATACTGCAAATAACCTTTCCTCTTAACTGTCCACAGTTTTACAAAATGTCCCTGATTTTCCTCATAGTTTGCATGTCCCTCATAAAATTTTGGGGGTTTTTTGTTAAATCAGTGGGGTTTCTATCAGTCATTGCCAGACATTGCATTTCATACTGTTGATTGCATAAAGAACTAAAGTCGATGCCAAAACCTGTTGTTCTATTAACTTTTGAAGTCACTCACACATATACTAACAAATTATCCCTGATTCTACTCTTTGTCCTCCCAATATTTTTGACATTGTCCAGAATATTTGCTGAATGTAAATAATACATAACATGGGAAGCTTAAAACAGAGAGAGACATCCAAAGTATTTGATAGGATCCCATACTCTTGGATAAAGGAGTGCTTACAGATGTATATGATACACCTTATACTGAGCGATTACATTACAGTGACCATGAAATAGTGGGAAACTACTTTGTAGCTAAGCCATGATAAAGGGCAAATTGGTTTACTATTGAAAAGTTGAAAGTCAAAAAGACAAAACATAATGTCGCATCCATAATGTCTACCTGCCTATAATTTCGAACATCCTTTCTCCGACGTTCACATTCAAAGTTAAGCGAAATAGCAAGAGGTGACGTCGAACACCCAGGATATTTTGTTTAACGTCTTCTAAAACTTTTAATTTTGCATCACATGTTTTTACTGTTTTGCAGGGGTGCACCCCCCACACTCCCTGCAAATTATATATTCCAACTCCGAGATTGCACTACAGTCAGAAAAAGGGTAACTTTCCCGATCCTCACTGTAGTGCAGTCTGTTATCAGAACATCAGTTGCAGACTGTCATTCACTACTGTGGATTTGACATTTCCGAATCGGCATTACGGCAACTGGGGAACATGCATTTGACCTTCCCAGTTTCGCGTAAGTGCCGTTCCAGATTTTATTAGTAAACCAGGCAAATTATTATCCCAGGGATAAAAATTCAAAGGAAGATATTCCTGGGTGACTGTTTGTCTCCGCTGCTCTGTTGTCTTGCCTTAACTCATTAAACTGTCTACTTAACAGGTTAGGTCATGTTTACAGTTTGGCTCCCAGACAACAACAAAGTGTAAAGACTTACTATCTTCTTTTTGTGGATGAATTAAAACTGTATAGTTCATCAGATATGGAGCTGAAAGCACAACTGGGAAGTGGTCAAAAATTTCTCAGATGATATAAGAATATCATTTGGTCTTAATAAATGTGCAAAACCAACATTTAAAGCAGGAAAGCTGCAGCACCAAGAAAATATCAGTCTAGGACAGGAATGTGATGTAACGGAACTTGAGCAGGAGAGAGTTTATAAATATTTGGGAATTGAAGGATCAACAATAAAATATGAACAAATGTGAACAAAACTCAGTAAGGAGTATTTTAGAAGACTAAAATTAGTACTGAAAACAGACCTGATACCTAGGAACAAAGCCCAAGGTATAAACCAATTTGCTCTTCCTGTTCTAACTTACAGTTTTGGGGTGATTAACTGGTCCCAAAAGGTACTGGATCAGTTGGACAACAAAACAAGAAAAATGCATCACACTTATCAAATGATATATAAAAATCACTGTATACCAGGATTATGTATTCCTCATTCTGTTGGAGGTATGGACCTCCTTGAAACTGATTATATGGATAGATCTGCAATTGTAGGACAGGACTGCATACATATCTAATGAATTCATTGGAGCCAAATGTAGTGAAAATTTTGAAACATGAAGAGAATAAATCTAAGATGAGTTCCCTGCTTAGTTTAGCAGAAGCATATTGGTGTCAAGTGGGAGAAAAAAAACCAAACTAAGCAGAGAAGGCAAGAAATGTGGAAAGGCGAATTAAGGAGAGGAGAATTTAAACCAAAAAAAGAAAGGTTAATATTAGCGCCCAGGATAATAACTAGTAGGAACGTTTTTACAAAGATTGTGCAAACATTACAATATTGAAGTAGCTGTGAAATATTGGAAACATGAGCCACAAAGCATTACAGAGAATGATGAAGTTTATATCACATGGGACTACCCATTACCAACAGTTTGAAAAATAGATGTGAGAAAACCAGATGTAGTAGTCCATGAAAAGAAGACAAAAGTAGCATCAATCACTGAAATTGCCACACCCAGTGATTACAGTGTTTTATGTAAAGAGAGACACAAAGTCATAAAATACCAGGATTTGCAGGCAGAAACAAGGGCAATGTGGAAGAAGGATAGCAAGACAATTCCAGTAGTAGCTGTGAGTCTCATATAAAAAAATTTACAGTCTTATTTATATATGCTACCAATACGTGTAATTCTATGAATTGCAGGAGTCAGTCCTGGGCAAATTGTGGGTACTGCGAAGAGCACTGTTGGCTCACATCAAAGATTGAAAGAATACTAATTTCACAAAATTTTAATCATACTTTGACTTACGAGTGGATTCCATTCCCATCATGGTATTAGAAACCCAAAGGATTTTGAGAAATTAAATGGGAGAAGTTATTGAACAATATTGGTAGCTCTTTTGAGCACAGAATGGCCAATCCATCTACTTATGGCTATATGAATAAGTGTGGTATATGTAATCAGTGTTGTTACGTTTGAGGGACCACACACAGTTTTTACAAACCATCCCAGGGCTATCCCTTTTAACAAAGCAGATATACTCGCAACACCACTGAGATGGTCTATGTGGCCCTTTGTTCTGCATGTCCTGGTTTTTATATATAGGAAAGACTGAGAGAAGATTAAGTAAAATAATCTATGAACATTTACGTTCCATTAAAAATGGTGATGAAAATAATGCTTTATGTAAACATTCTTTATCTTGTAAGGACTTTAAAAAGTTTACTTTTGTGGTCTTCCAGTACAGGATGGGGGGATTGACAAACTACCTTAATTTGTAGGAAATTGTCATGCCAAACCATTTACAACTCTGATGTTTTATCTTTCCTGAATAAAATTTCCTCTTGCTCCAGTTTTAAAGAGAAGGTCTGATAAGCTGAAGCATTAACACTTCTGTCACACCTATGTTTTTGGCATATTTATGCTTGTTTTACAGGGATGTCTTTTATTCTGATCAAGTTTTTGTAATCGGCATGAAAAGCACTAAATCATTAAATTCTGTCAAGTAGTACTTTTGAAGTGTTAATTTTTCTTTGTTTGGTTTTCCTTTTAGAACATTTGACCTACTCTCTGGTTTGTTTGTACCAAAACATGGATGTACCCTCAGATTTGCCCCTGGAATAACTGGTCTAGCCCTCCTTGAGAAAAGTAGGTACAGCCTTGGGGGGGCTGCTATTGGTTAGACATTGTTGGTTAGGAGATTAAATTACGTTGAAACTCCTTTGAATTCTGTAATGCTGCTTTGATTTTGGGCATTAGTTATGTTCAAAGTTTTCTTATTACCCAGAAACTCTCTCAAAATGTAAACCTATTAAACATGTTTTGCATATAATTTTATAAAAATATTCTTGTTTTTTTATATGCTACGTTGTGGATGAAAGGGTCAAGTAACCAGTCCAGCCACCTGATTAACAAATATAAATAAAATAAAATCATGAATGACAGACTAACTAGGGAAAAGAATGTGTTCATCAGTTTCCTTAAGTAAGAAGTTTCTTAGCTACCTTGATTACGTGTTAGTCTTCTAAATCTGACTGCTGAAGTTATGGATAAGATCAGGAAAGTCGTTCTAGGTCTCAGAATTTGCCTGGGGAACAACAGTTTTGTTTGAAAAAAAATGTCACTGTGACCATCAAGTGACTTGACAGAAAAAGGAAAACAACTGGAGACTTTCACCAGAGTAGCTCTTCAATCTCTTGTTGTTATAATGAGTGCATTTTGTGACTGGATTTTTTTGTAATTTTTTTCAATAAACAGATCTGGGGCCTTTTTTAATAGTCTTAATTGGTAATATTTCTTCAGTTTAAAGGGTCAGTAGATTGTATTTACTGATCTAGTTATGATGGATGTTGGACAGATGGTCTAGTTATTTATTTACAATCTTGTGTTTTTTAACAGCTCCTTGAGTAAAGAAAAAACAAAATTGCTTCGTGTCAAAAATCAAATGGCTTCAGACTTAGAAAGACTTTTGAATCAGCGTGAGGTAATTTTTCATTGTTTTATTGTTTTGCTTTGTATCTTTCTGTGCTGGGATGCCATAATAATAACAGTAACAATAATGAACATGCTGCCCTCCCCAAAAATAGCTTTGTAGTATTTGTTTCAACACTTTCTTATAGTTTGGTTTGTATCTTTCTTAACCATTTGTAAACCACGAGCTGAAAAGTGCAGTAGGGCAAACATGTCCTTTACAGTATGCAGGAAATCATGCCAAGCAAACGCTTACCGCCTTACACTCTTACCTTAAGCTTGTAAGCTTAAATGTAACATTTCAAGTGTTTTACTCTGTATTCATGATATTGTATGATCAGATGATCGAAAGCTATTTTTTTTTCCAGGGGGAAAAATTGCTGTCCCCCCCCCCAAAAAAAACACTAAATGAAGTTTACTTAAATGTCTCGCCTTCGAGATCGCACTACAGTGAAGGTAATGGCACAACCCGGACAGCCGGCCTAGCGACTTCTTTCCCTGGGGAAAAATTTGCTGTTCCGGCTGTTTGCTATTTTGCCAGTTCGACATTTTTTGTTCGACCTAACAGCGTTCAATCATCTGATTGTTCACTAAACTAAAGTAGACCCTATTGTCACTTAGTCTCCTGCAAGCATTTTTACATTTTTTTATTTATTTTTAATGTTGTCTGTTTATTTTAATACATTTCTGGAGTTTGAATTCTAAAACTGATGCACGAGTTCCCTTACAAACCAACGATCTGATGTAAATCTTTGTTTATTCATTACCATTAGGACCTCGGTTCCGTCTTCGGAACCGATATGGCCGTTTCCAAGCTTGCACCAGCCAAAAACTCTCAGCTAAGACCTACCCATAATGCCCCTCTCCTAGTTACTTCAGATCTCGTTTGCCGCATTCCTAGTCAGACGTGCTAGCCATCTCTCTCATAGTTAAGTAGAAATTGTTAATTTTAAGACAGTTTCTCTTAAAAATTATTTAATTTTTAGTCATGATAGCCTTTTCTCACTGTCGCCTATAACCTAAGCCTATTTCCTACCCTTTTCCTTGGTAATTTAATTTTTACCTTTATTGGTACTGTCCCTCTCTGCTGTCTTTGACAAGCCTTTCCTTTTTACTAGTGGTATTTTTTTTTAAATAACATCATTGGTATTTTCTCCCTTAATTTTTCTACAGGATAGCCTTGTTGCCTTACTATGTCAGACAAAGCTAAGTTGGGATTTAAACAGTGTCACAAGTGTGGATGGAAGATGCTTAACTCAGATACACATGTTCGTCGTGTCTACTGTTTGGGCATGGATCATATTAAAGCTAACTGTGACATCTGTGCTAGTTTTAGTAATTGTACACTAGCAGAACGTAAAAATAAACTTATCTTAAAAAGACACCTTTTTCAGAGGCTCTATCTGTGTCCAGAGGTCTCACCCCCTCCAAAGACTAAAAAACATAAGGAAAAATGGATTACTCAAGACACCTTTTCCAGAGCCTCTATCTGGGTCAGAGGTCTTGCCCCCTCCAAAGACCAAAAAACATAAGGAAAAACGGATTACTCAAGACACCTTTTTCGGAGGCTCTATCTGGTTGGGGTCTCACCCCCTCCAAAGACCAAAAAACATAAAGACAAACAGAGTCACTTGGTTCCTGCATCTCCATCAGTTACAGAACTGAGTCGGCTTCGTGCTTCGCAGTCGCCCTCGGCACAGACCTCTTCGGCACCAGGCTCTGTGTCTTCTCCCTCAGTGCCTTCCATGATATTCATCCCTATTTCGGTTCCAACCTCGGCACCATTGACTTCGGTGCCATCCTTGGATCCGACATCGGCTCAGATGACTGTACCTGCTTCAGCACCATCCCTAGCCATGGTGCCGACAGTTTCTTTGGCTCCATCGGCTCCAAAACTCGAATACCTGGCAAGGACAAGATACTTCCACGCCAGTGCATACTGTCTCAGTTCTGACAGCAGTGTTTTCCCTGTCAGCACTATCCACCCTTGCTGCATCGGCTCCGGTGGAACTGATGCTCTCCCGAGGCAGTGCTTGGACCATCTGTACCTTGGTACCTAGCCCAGTGCCTGTTTTCTCGCTGATGCCATCTATGTCCATGGCTCCAACTGCTTCCAGTTCTCTCAGAGCTCCTCACCTGGAGGTGGGCTCCTCATGGCGAGGTGTGACCCCAGTTCCGAGGTTGTTCCTCCTGGTTCCAGACTCCCATCCCTCCTCAGGTGGGTCTGCTGTACAGGTAGTGGACTCGCAGTCAGCACCAATGACATCAGTATCAGAACCCTCCTCTAGCATGCACCTCTCCAAATCCTCTATTTTGGGATCCCAGGCACGGGTCCTCAAAAGATCCCATTGGGGAGCCACCCCGGAAGAAACGGTGCAAGAGGAAACACCTTGATTCACCAGAGGAATCTGTCACCAAAGACACTGATTGTGATGAGAGGGAAGGGTCCCCACGGTCTTCCCCAGACGACATCTCATTCGGAAACATTCTCAAAATCTTCAAGCAGCAGGGAGACTGGAAGTCCTATAACCATTCTTCTGAGGAATCAGTGTTCCTGCAGGCCTTCAGTGCTCAGCCATCTACTTCCTGGGTGACTCCACCAGCAGATGACTTTGTTAAAATCATTGTACAGCATGCCTGGAAGGCCCTGGACAACATAGAACCTGTCCCTCAGAGGCCAGACAAAAAATTTTATCTATACCTGAAGACCAGCCCCACTGGTCCTAGCAGTTGACAGTTGATTCTATAGTCGTGGCAGTGGCCACCAAGAGGGAACTGGCAGAAGATAGCTCCACCGTCCATCCTCCAAACAGAGAGTCCCGGACCATGGACAGACTAGGGAAATGGACCTATGCTTCAGCAGCATTCGCCATTCGGTCGCTGTACTATCTGGCAAACTTTACTCACCTCCAGAGAGACCTAATTTCTGAAATGTCTCCCTCTTTGGTGGGGTACTGCCTGACGAGATGCATGATACTGTCATCTCGCAGCTTAGCTACCCTTGAATCCATCTCAAACTCCTCGATGCATTTGATATCTCACTCCACCAAGGGGGCAGCTTGACCTGCCGCATCAGGCGTTGTCATGAGACGTAATGCTTGGATGCAGTTGTGTGACTTCGCAGACCCCTTTAAATCTTCCTTCATCAATGTACCTGTCGACGAATCTGCACTTTTTGGACCCAAAGTATGAGACACACTTACACATAGTGAGAAAGATGGAAAGACCGTGTCTGCTCTGGGCATACGCCTTTCCCAACCCCTCAGAGGGTCTTACTCCAGGAACCAGAAGGGAGGAAAAATGTGGTTCAAGAAATCCCAAGGATCTTTTCGCGACACGCATGGTGAACAATCCCTCCAGGGCAGAGGGGGCAACTCATATGGAAGACGTCCCTTTCAAGGTAGAGGGGGTCCGCGTGTCCAGGGTGATAGAGATTCTTTCTCCGGCAGACCCTACCAGCACTCCTGAGTTGCGGCCCGATTGCTTTCCACTGGACGCAGTCAGGGGTAATTTTTCTCTGCATCTGCCAGCCTGGCATATTATTACTACCGATGTTTGGGTGCAGAAAATAATATCCACTGGCTACCAAATACCATTCGATTTAACTCCCATCCCTGATGTACCACCCAATCAGAGGGAATTAGCAGCTTTAGAAATAGAAAAGCTACTAAGGAAGAGAGAGTCATCCAACCAGTACCACCAGACCAGACAGGATCCAGGTTTTACTCAAGGTTCTTTTTAGTGCCAAAAAAGACAGGGAACTGGAGACCAATCCTGGATCTCAGTCTATTGAACAAATTTATCAAACTTCAAAATTTCCGGATGGTCATGATAGAGTCCATTCTTCCCTTCCTAGGGAGGGATAACTGGATGTGCTCTACAGACCTTCCAGGACGCGTACTACCACATAAAGATGGATCACCGCTTCCGGAGGTTTCTCCGCTCCCAGCTGGGAAACGATCACTACCAGTTCAGGGCACTGCCATTCGGTCTCTCGACAACCCCTCGAGTGTTCACCAAACCAAAGATGTCAAGAATCTAAATGGCAATGCTCAGATCTGCTCTGAGCTACAACAGAATGGCATTAAATATACTGATTCCAAGGATATTGCCAATATCCTGGCAGATCTATTCAGTGCCAACTTTACTCCCCTCTCACCCTCTAAATAGCCCATCTCAATACCGGACGATTGACAAATTCCGGTAATAACGGCCACACAGGTAAAAAACGCACTCTCCAAAGCTAAGAATACAGCATCCATGAGACCAGATGACATCCAGGGCTTTGTACTACATGAACTACAAAATGAACTGGCACCTCACCTAAGTGTCATGTTTCATCATACTCTCACCTCAGGCTTCATGCCCACTGAGTGGCGCACAGCTACAGTTATCCCACTCCACAAGAGGGGATCCACTTTGGATCCCGGGAACTACCGGCCCATCAGTCTAACGAGCCTGATCTGCAAGGCCATGGAATGTATTATCATGGAACTTATAAACAAAGACATTGGCAACCATAAAACACTGGAACCCACCCAGTTTGGGTTCGTGAAGGGGCCGATCTTGTCTCCTGAACCTGATTGACTTCTTCTAATCAGTCTCCAGAGCTGTGGACGAGGGTAAGGCAGTTCACACAGCCTATCAGGACCTCGCCAAGGCCTTTGACACCAACCCCCACTCTGGAATCATAGATAAACTTACTAAGCTGGGCATTAATCCCTACGTCACTCGATGGGTTGCCAACTGGCTTACTGACAGAACCCACACTGTAAAAGTAGCTGATTCCAAATCCAGCTCTAAACAAGTGACAAGTGGAGTACCTCAGGGTTCAGTCCTGGGACCTCTCTTGTTTGGCATCTACTTCTCTGAAGTACAGGCCAACACTAAGGGACTCTGGCTAGCAAAGTTCGCAGATGACTGCAAACTGGGAGCAATTATTGAATCCCCAAATGATGTGGATACTCTACAAAAGGGCCTTACAGAAACAGATGCTTGGTGCCAGAGCCATGGGCTCAAGCTCAATGCCAAGAAATGTATAGTCATCCCCTTTGGGAAAAAACAAGTACCCGTGAATTACCACATAGGTGGCAGTACACTAAACACTGAAAGTGTGATGAGACTTAGGGACACAGGTGGACAGTGGTCTCACCTTCAATAACCACATTGCCACAACAGTCAGGAAATCCTTCTATGTGGCACACCTCATCACTAAGGGCTTTTCGTCCAGAAAAAAGAGGTAATTGTCCCACTGTACTCATCCCTAATTAGACCCGTTATAGAATACAACGCCCCATTTGGTATGTACCTCTCAAGACATCTGCAACAACTGGAAAGGCCACAGAAATACCTCACTAAAAGAATCACAGGCCTAAAGCAGATGCCCTATGCTGACCGCCTTAAAAAACTCCAGCTATACTCTGTCGCATATCGTCTACTCCGAGGCGATCTCTGCTTAACATACAAGGCCATGTCAAACCCAGAGCTGTTGGATATGCTACACTTAAAGAAATCCCAATCTCTCAGAGCAACACGCTCCAGGGAGCTAAACCTTGTCATCACAATAAACAAAACATGCTGGAAGGATAGGTTCCTGACCCAGAGACTCCCCAGACTCTGGAATAGAATGCCCATACATATCAAGCAGATCGCCTCTTTGGCCCTCTTCAAAAGGAACCTTGATGATTGGATGTTAGAAAGGAAATTCACCCCGGGTATCACGTCAGTCGCCCTGCTAGACAGGGGTCCAGGGAAGTAAATAGTGTGGGAAGAAATAGCCAGGGAGTTGTTATGGCTAGGCTTGTATAGGCCCTAGGGCCAATAGCCTAGTACCAACTTATGAACCTGTGAACCAAATATTGGCTTCTTACCGCTCCGACCAGGAGTCTTCTTACACTCAAGGTCTCGCTCTCCACTTGGGGATTACAATCAACAAGGTCAAATCTCAATGTCTCCAACAAAGACACTGGAATTCATTGGAGCGGTCTTCGACACATCATCCTGTCAAGCTTCTCACCTCCCTCACAGGTTTTTGAACACGTTGGTACCACTGGCGAGACTGCACATAAGGATCCTACAGTGGCTCCTTTCTGCATAATGGTCATTGCTAATTTACCCACTCGACCACATGTTACATCTTTCAAAGCGTTGCAAGGAAGAAATGTTAGAGGATGAACCCACAAATGAATCTTTGGTGTTGACCGTTCTGTCTTCCCCAGTGCATGACCACAGTGACCACAGATGCTTTCCTGTTAGGGTGGGGGTGGGGGGGCATTTCCAGGGAAAGACTGTCCACGGCACCTGGTTCCCCATGGAGGCCAATTTGCACATAAATGTCCTGGAACTGAGAGCAGTTCTCCTAGCATTGCAAGCGTTCCATGCGACCCTACCCTCTGGGACCATTGCAGTTCAGTCAGACAACATGTCAGTCGACTAGCATATCAACAAGCAAGGTGGAACCAGGTCTTACCCCCTGTGTCAGGAAGCCATGAGGATTTGGCACTGGCCGATAGCTTCCAACTGCTTCCTTATAGCAACACACATTCCCGGGAGTTCCAACCTTTTTGCGGACAATCTGCACCGGAACATCCTGATGCCTCACGAGTGGTCCCTCAACCCTGTAACAGTGGATCGGATCTTCCAACTCTGGGGCAAGCCTTGCTGTGACCTGTTTGCTTCCCCCCCTAAACTACAAATGCAGAAGCTACTTTGCCCTGACCCCCCCCCCCTTCAAGGGGAACCACTGAGTGATGGTCTAACGCACGATTGGCCACCGGGTCTTCCCTATGGCCTCATCTGATTCACAGTCCGTGGATCCTGGATCATTCCCAAGACCTGTTATCTCATCCTCAGGGACTGAGTCATCTGAACCTGCACAGTCTCAAGCTCACAGTTTGGTTCCTTTACTTCCAGTGATTGCCAGGCTGCTTGACATCCCATCTCCTGTTCGTGAAATTCTTCTGGCTCAAACCTTTCTTTGTGAAAGTTTATTGCAGTAAATGGGCTAGGTTCTCTATTTGGGCCAAATATCAGAACTTGAACCCTTTCTGTATGCCTATTCAAAAGATCCTGCAATACCTGCCTACTGTTTTGCATGCAAGAGCCTCAGCTTCAACGATCACTGTACATTTAGCAGCTATCGCCAGTTTTCATAATGATCTTGATAATTCTTCAATTATGTCACACCGCCTATGCAAGACCTTTTTGAAAGGAGTATTACATGTTAAACCTCTGGTCAAGCCTCCCTTAGTACCCTGGGCCTTGACTTTGGTACTTCAGTCTCTCACAAGTTCTCCTTTCGAGCCTTTTGATTCATGTGATTTGCAATTTTTGTCATAGAAAACCTTACTTCTAGTAGCACTTACCTCAGCGGGAAGAGTATCTTTGCTGCAGGCTTTGAGTGTCAAGAGTCCTTACTTGATCTTCCACGCGGATAGGTTGTCCCTTCGTACTGACCTTTCTTTCTTGCCCAAGGTCATTTCTGGCTTTTCTATTAACCAATCTATTGACCTACAGGTTTTCTTCCCTCAGAATTCTAACAGAGGGGAGTACCTTTTGCACAGCCTTGATGTGCATCAGCAGCTTCGTTGTTATATGGAAAGGACTAAATCTTTCAGGAAAACAGATCAATTGTTTGTGGCCTTTGTAGGACCCAGATTAGTTAAACCTGTTTCCAAAGTGACTTTATCCTCCTGGCTTAGAAACATCATTACCTTTATCTACCAACAGAATAAGCTATCCTTACCTTCCAGAATAAAGGCTCATTCTTCCAGACCTATGGCTACTTCTATAACATTTAATTCCAGAGCCTCTATGGATGATATCTGCACAGCAGCCACTTGGGCAAGACTTCATACCTTTATATCTCATTACAAATTGGATTTTGCCTCCAGAGGACGAGCATCTTTTGGTTCTGTGGCGCTCAGGAGTATCCTTCCTTAGGGCCAGTCAGGACTCAAGTAGCTGGGGACTCGGTCCTAATGGTAATGAATAAACAAAGATTTACATCATCAGATAAAGAAGTTATGTCTTACCATAATGTTCCATCTGTGTTGTAGATCTTTGTTCATTCATTACTTCCTGCCCTCCTTCCCGCTGCTTGGATTCCTGGTGGACTTGAGGAACTCCTGGTTAGGGTATTTGCTCAGACAGAGCCCCCTACTATTTTTTTTCTATTACTACATCTATTATCTAAGGGTGGGCAAACTCGATCTGAAGTAACTAGGAGAGGGGCATTATGGGTAGGTCTTAGCTGAGAGTTTTTTGCTGGCGTGAGCTTGGAAATGGCCGTATCAGTTCCGAGGACAGAACTGAGGTCCTAATGGTAATGAATGAACAAAGATCTACAACACAGATGGAACGTTATGGTAAGACATAACTTCTTTTTGTTGTAATTTGTCTTGAGCTGCATTTTCTTGCAATGCTCACCTGTTTCTGTCGGGACTGGTTAAAGAACAGTCTTTCAGTTTGGAAGTCTGCCAGAGAAGGGACTGTTCTTTTAATTTCATCAAAAGCATTCAGGTACACATTTCTTTGTAGTGTATGTGTATTGAATAGTGCTGTTTTTTAATGCGGAGAACTACTACTGGGGATGCACACATATGATTTTAAACTTAGATTCATTCTCTGTTAACAGCACATAATTTTTTTTGTTTGCTCCTCTTCATTTCAAACCATTCCTGCTATACTTCACAAAAAGTGTGTGTGTCTGCATGTATGTATATCTATATCTATCTGTCTATATTTACAGTATGTATGTAGATAGATATACATGCACACATTATGGTATTTTTTTTCTTCAGACACCTTTATTGAATTATCACTTGTGACATAGGCAAATTTACGTTCATATAAAAGTGCTCAAACTATATTAACATAAAACATTGTACTTCACATATATTGCTATATGTCATATAACCTAAGCAATATTACATAAATTATTCAATTCATGCTTTTTTTAAAACAAGAAACATCTTCATTAAACGATCACTTACTACATCAACAATCATACATTTATATAAATGAAAATAAACCAGACACAATCCTAGTATCAAGTGTGTTACATCACAAACCATACTGTCTCACTCCCAGTTGCAAACATTATACATCACTTATAATCTACTCACTCTTTCTCACTCAAACATTACATATCTCATTTAAGTCGCCTTTTAGACCTCATTCCTCCATTGTACGCATTGTTCCCACAATTCCCATTTTTTCCTATGTGGTTTGTTCCTACCCTTTTCTGAAGATCTGAATTCCAGTTGTCTTATCTCTGTTACTGTGTACACTACTTCCAGTATAGTTGGTTTAGATTTTGATTTTGGTATTTGGTGTTAGAATAAATAGCTAATTTATAGCGTCAGAAACTGCCTTTCTGTTGTGCACCCACTCAGTAGCCGTCAAAACTTTGCAGAGGACTCCACCCATCCCTTTTGTTTAGAAGGATAAAGCATTATGTACAACCCACATGACCAATGCTCAGCTAATAGCATGGGTGCTGGAAGAACCATGCAGTGAGGGCTGTCACCTGAGAGGGAGAGTAATCAAACTATATTAGCATAACAAACATTGTACTTCACATATATTGCTGTATGTCAAATAACCTAAGCAATATTACATACATTATTCAATTCCTGCTTTTTTTTTAAAACAAGAAACATCTTCATTAAACAATCACCTACTACATACTTGTATAGCATCCTAGCACTCACTAAGCCATGGGCAACATCTGCATATGACCCTCTGGTAGCCCCCCTCATTCTTTCAGATGAGCAGACTTCCCTCCATTGACTCCCTTGAATACCTCTTGTAGTTTGGCAACCCAGTTCTTCAGAAGCATATTTGGACCCAGGGCTTATAATTCCCTAAAAAAAGGGATACCTTCGACCCTCTATCTTACTACCAGGCTTTTCCCTTGGACTTTCACAGACTAGTGCATGAAATTCTTATTTGACTTTCAAAAGCCTAGTACCAGTGCTTTCTTTAATTCGTCTTTATTGTAAAGCCATCCTTTACTATTTTTCCTCAATTTCTGACTTACCTGGTTAGTGTCTACACTGATACTGATAGTTTTTATTCAATAGGCTTATTTCTGCTGTCACTTTGCTAGCTCCAAGTGCTTCCCACTCCATTCGCCCTCACTGCGCACCAGCTCACTCCGTTCCTCTACCCTACCCCCATTCCCACCCACCCCAGGATTGATTTCCTTTATTCCTAGGCAGACTTCTCCCTATCCTCCAATCAGCACTCCACCTATGCTTTTCAATCTCACTTCATCCATTATCTCATCAAACGATGTGTCCACATTCATTACTATTGCTCCTCCCAATCTCCCGTGCTTTCCTTACCCTTCCGCACTTAACTTCCATCCACACAATACACCACAATTTAAAACCTTTACCTATCACTTCAACCATAAGTCCACCCACACCCAGCTACCACCTAATTCACCCAGGGCTTATTGCATTATACAACCACGTTGCTACCAGATTTAAACTAGTAACTGAAACAAATGCTAAACTTAGCGTAACAACTCTATATAAACCTCCCATACTTAAAAGAAAAGTAATAACCACAAACCTATCTCTCAATAAATCAAAACTTCTCCTATGCAGGGACATTCACCCCACCCCGGACCAACCGTAAATCCCACAACCCAACAAACCAATAAAATCTCTCACCATAGCAACCATTAACCTGCAACGTATCAGCAATAAAATTCTAGACTTCCATGCCTGGATTTCACACAATAGGTCAGATATAATAGCAAATACAGAAACCTGGCTTAAATCATATATAAAAACTCAGAATTTTTACCACCTGGCTACTCCTGCTTACGATACGACAGACCCCTTTAAAAAAAGTGGAGGTGTTGCATTAATTTACCCAAGTCATTTCACATTAGTACCATATACCAACCCTACCCCACAATTCGCATCTACCGAAATTGTTCTAGCTTTCCTACAACTGAATACCAGCAAAAAGCTCTGCATCATTGGAATCTATATCCCACCAGGCAATAATATACCCATCCTAGAACAAATCCTTGCCTGGACTTCAAAAACCTTTACCAGTAAGACAGTTATCCTTGGAGATGTCAACATAGATTGGACAAAAGTCACAAAAAAATCAACCCTCAATAAATATAAATCTATTTAATTATACCCAACTTATCAATAAAGTAATTAGACCCAGCAAAACAACAAATAGTGGTTCCATCTTAGACTGGATACTAGTCTCACACCCAAATAGAGAAGCTTCAGCAGAGACTCTACCTCAAACCATAAGTGATTACCTCCCAGCATGCATAATGCTTAAATCCAAATTAGCCCCCAGCCATCACTAGTACAGAATAGCTAGAAATATATCCAATTTCAACCAAACAACTCTAAATGGACACCCTGGCACAAGTAAACTGGAGCATTCTTCAAGTCCTCCCACTAGATGAAGCTGTTGAATTCTTTAATTCAACCTGCTTAGATATCCTAAATAGTTAGCCCCCATATGGCAAAAAAGAATTAAAAACAGCAATGCTACCTGGCTTACTCATCCCACAAAACAACTGATGTCTAAAAGAGACAAATGTTGTAAGCTTTGGCAAAAAAAAAAAAAAAAAAAACGAACACCCCCAATACCTCCTACAATTCAAACAACTTCATAATCAAGCAAAACGTACAGTAGTTGTAAAAGACAAAAAAAAAAACAGTTCTATCTGTCTAAGCAAAAATGTCGTAAACAAAACCATAAAAAATTATGGAATACAATCTCAACCCTACTTAACCCAGGATCCAATAAACCCTGTCGTGACCCAGACAAATCCCCCACAGAAGTTGCCATAATATTCGACTCACATTTTATAGCCTCCATTGCTAAACTTACAGGAAACTTCCCTCAAATAAATATCACAGCACACTCACCAAATATAAACTCCACCCCAATCTTCACCTTCTCCCCCATCCCTACCCAAACTATCTTGAAAGTACTCCTTAAACTCAAACCATGTACTAATGTGCCTGATAACCTACCCCCTTCAGACCTACAGATGTCAGCAAAGTCTTATCCATTCAGCATACTTAGTAATAGACCTCTCCAAGAACAGCAAGTACCACTATCTGGAAAAAAGCTTATAGTCTCCCGCTACATAAAGGCAGACAAAACATAGATTTAACCAATTTCCGACTCATAGCAATCCTTTCCCCTCTATCCAGAATTTTAGAAAAATGTGTCCACAATCTACTCCTAAAGCACCTCCTAGATAATAAAATCTTGTCCCCCATCCAAAAAGTTTCAGACCTGGACACATTACCACCACTGCCCTTATATCATTCTTGGACACTCTAAACCGTGCAAGAGACGCAGGGAAAATTGTGTCCTCTTTCTTCCTCGACCTATCAAAGGCATTTGATACCATCTCACATCCCCTACTACTCACTAAACTGGCTAACCTAGGAATCTCACCCCCTACCTTAGATTGGTTCTCTAACTACCTTACAAATAGACAACACGCAACGAAATGGGACCAGTACTTCTCACCTTATCTCCTGATATCAACAGGAGTTCCCCAAGGCTCTGTACTTGGGCCCCTCCTTTTCAGCATATTTGTTAATGACTTCTACTCTTCCATGTCCTGAACCTCAGTTATTCATTATGCAGTTGATTCCACCATCATCTGCTCTGCCTACTCCACAAGTGAACTGCAAAAACTAACTCAAAACGCCTTCTCATCCACAGAAACATGGATAAACAACAATCATCCAGCCCTAAATTCTAACAAAGCCAAGCTCCTTCTATTCACCCCTAAAAGATTCACCCCCATAAACAGGTCAGAATTTACTATTCAGTCTCAGAACAGCACTGTCATCAAAGTAGTTCCCCACACTAAACTCCTTCGAGTTAGTATAGATGAAAATCTCTCCTTTGACCTTCATATACTAAACAACATCCGAAAGACCCAGCAAAAGTTAGGTTACAGACACATAACTTACCTCAACCACTCAGCCAAAAAAACTCCAGCATCCTCCTTTCTTTTGCCATCTGTACTATATGATGCCCCCTGTTCACAGGCATTCAAATGTCTCTAAAAAACAAACTCGAAACTTGTTACAATAAAGCAGCAAAGTTTGCCAACAATGCTACACATACCTCCCATCACTGTATATCCCTTCAAAAACTCAGTTGGCTCAAACTACCTCACTTCCTAACTTACCTACAACTCACCACTGCCCATAAAATCATAACTAAAACAGAATATTGCCCATTTCTAGCCTCACTAATGTCCCCCTACAACCCCGCTAGATACCTCAGATCAGGAAATAAATGTCTTCTAAAGGTAATTACCCAACGATACAGCTGACCGAGCTCTTTACTCCGTTGCTGTAGCCCGAGCTCTTTACTCCATTGCTGTAGCCAAGGTGTGGAATGCCTTACCCACCACAATCAGAACCACTTCTAACCACACCATTTTCAAGAAGTCTTTGCAAGAATTCCTCTCCAAACTATGGGTCTGTACATGCTCAGATAATTATTCCTGCATTACATGAAACTAGTAATCTCTTCTAATAACTTTAACACTTCCATAATAAATATCCATCCATCTTCACTTAATTTAACTCTTCTCCCTCACAGATTTATGCATCCTCAGCTACAAGATGAAATTTTAAAAAAAGAAAGCCTAATTCTATTTGTATATCAACATGTATGTTTTGTACCTGGATGTAAATCATTGTTGTTTTTGTATTTTGCATAATGTTACTTACTGGTAACTTGAATCTGTTAACAGTCAATGTTAAGTTGTCAATCTCGCCTTCATTCTTGCTTGATGGGTTCGGAGCCGATCCTCGGCGCTTGCTTTAGCTCGAGAACTCCTTTTACCAGCTCGAGGCAGCCCCATATCCCATGATGCAAGGCAGGAAGTACCCAGATCTCGCTTGGGAGGTCTTCTCTTTACCAGCTCCTGGTAAGTAGTTCACATTTGTGATATTTCAAGCCCCTTTTAGTTTAAAACTAATTTTTTGATAGTTTAATTTTAATTCTACCCTTTTTCTGACAGAAATCCCTGTCTCTTTTTAATTTTTTGTTAGTCAATTTTCCCTATCCCATCCCCCCCCCCCTGTTAGGGTGTGTGTGTTGGTGTTTTTTATAAAATACCTCTTGGTATTTGTTTAATTTAATTTTGACTGGTGTGTCTGTGTGTGTGTTGTGTTTAGGCACCATGTCTAAGGAGAGGGTTTCAGGTTTTAAGAAGTGTGACTCGTGCTGTCAGAAGATGTCACTGACAGACGGTCACACTTCTTGCCTGTACTGTTTGGGCCCTCTTCACCTGCAGGACTCCTGTGCTATTTGTCACTCCTTCAGCCAGAGAGTCCTGCAGGAGAGATGCAACAAGTTGATTCTCAGGGGTCTTCTTAAGCCGGAGGGCTCTCCGGCTAAGTCGGCTCCACAAAATCAACAAAACTGCCAAGGCCCAGGCTTCTGTTCCTAAGCCTGCGGCCTCGGCTCCGACTCGTGAGTCGAGATCGGCTCCGGCTGGAGCCGATTCTGATCCACTAAGCTTTCGGCGCCGATGGCTATCGGTGCCGAATCTGTGTTGACCACTTCGATGTCGGCTCCGATCGGCTCCGACACCCATGTGGCGCATCGGTGTCGGCCCGATCGGCTCCGACACCGTTACTTTGGTGGCTGTATCGGCTCCGCTGGAGCCGATACATCGAGACGCTCTGTCGGCTCAAGTCTGTGCCGACAGGATCAGTAGTATCGGCCCGAGGGCCCATTCCAGGAGGAGGTCGGGGTCTCCTTCCTTGGAGCCGATATTCTTCTATTGGAACGGAGCCATCGGAGCCGATCTTCAAGGTCATCCAGGTTGTCAGATCATGACCTAGAGAGAGTGGTCAGTAGATTACTCAAGTCACAGGTACTGGCCCAAATGTTACACAGTCCGTCTCAGCAGACGACTGTTGGTCCACACCCCGTTACAGTTCCTCCTTCAACTCTATCCCAGAGTTTGGAGTTGGAGTCTTCGGGCATGGTTACTGCTACGGCTGGAGGACGGATACCCCTTCTGTTCCTTCAGCCCCTACTCTTATCTCCTCTTCCTTAGAGGGATTCGTGGTCGGGCTTCCATGGTCTCCTCCGAGGGGTGAGTGGCATCGGACCCTTGTCCGAGCCCGCTCCTTGGAGCCTCGGCCTTGGTGAGCTCGGCTCCGACATCTGCCTCGAGGCTTCCCTTCGGTGGTTCCTGGAGTTCCTAGCTCTTGAGCGGGTTCTCTCGGACCTGCCTGGGAGGGAGCATTCGAGGTGATGAAGAGTGTACTGGCCACTAGTATCAGTCAGCAGTCTGTTCCCGTAGCTCCTCCCTCTATGGTACCTGTTGACATCTCTGCCACTTCTCTTGCTACAGGACCCAGAGATCCTCGGCCTCAGGTTTCCCCATTGGGAATTTCCTCTTCTGAGGATTCTCCTGATGTTTCGGGAGATCCTCCTAGGAAGAGGACTTGTAAGAGGAAGCATATAGACTCCCGAGTCTGTCACTGGATACTGACTTTGATGAGTCAGAGGGATCCCTAGATCCCCTCTGAGGATGTCTCCTTCTCAGACATCCTAGAACTTCTGAAACAGAGGGAAACTGGCCCACCAACAATCCCTCTGAGGATGAGTCAGTATACCTAGAGGCGTTTGGATCTCGGCCCTCCACCTCCTGGGTGTCTCTGCCTTCGACCCCTTATGCAGGTTATTGCACGAAGGCGTGGACAGCTCCTGACTCTGTAGAGCCAGTCCCTAGGAGGCCTTCTAAATTTATCACTGCCCCTAGTGACAAACAATTCCTAACCAAGGGTGTCCCCGCTGATGCCATGGTGGTGGCTGCGGCCACCAAAAGGAACTTGCAGATCCTTCCGTGCCCCATCCTCCTAATAAGGACTCTAGGACCATGGATAGGTACGGCAAGCGGATGTTTTCCTCAGCGACCTTTGCTATGCGTCGCTGAATTATCTTTGTCACTTCACCAGACTCCAGAGAGATATCCTGAAGGAGCTGGGAGAAGTAGTTCAGGATCCTACAGCTGCAGGGGCTCAGGAAAAGATTGCTTCGCAGCTAGGAACCCTCAATTCCATTGCTAAGCCCTCCATGCGGCTAATATCTTATGCTGCGGATGGAGGCACAGGTGTGGCTCTTAGACGCCAAGCCTGGATGCGGCTATGTGATTTTATGGATCCCTTTAAGGCGTCCTTCACAAATTCTCCCTTTGATGGGTCAGCTTTGTTTGGCCCTCAGGTGAAGGAGACCTTGACCAGGTGTGAGCAGGACGGCAAGACTCTTTCTGCTGTTGGAGTCCGTTTTCCACCCCTTCTAGGCCTTATCCCAAAGGACAGAAAGGTGGGAAAATGTGGTTCCAATCCCAAGGAGTCACGCCGGATTCACGTGGTCAGTTTACCCCTAGAGGCAGAGGGGTAACAACAACAGACGCTCTAGAGGCAGAGGGGTCCAAGAACCAGGGAAACAGGGAGCCTCTCTGATAAGCCCTTTCAGCATCCCTGAGGTGTTGCCCGGCTGTCCCTCCTTGGAGGCAGTCGGGGAAGATTATCACTGTACCCAGAAGCCTGGCATTCCCTCACTCAAGACAGATGGGTACAGTCGATCATATCCAAGGGTTACATAATTCCTTCGAGGAAAGTCCCTTCCCTCAAATTCCCTTCCAGATGTACCACCCGGTCTAAGGGACATTGCAGAGTTAGAAATCGCAAAACTACTGCAAAAGAGCCATTCAGCCAGTTACAATAGACCATTCAGAGCCGGAATCTACTCAAGGTTCTTTTGGTCCCCAAAAGACGGGAGACTGGAGACCAATATTGGATCTCAGCAGACTCAACAAGTCTGTCAGGAAGACAAGATTCAATGGTCACTCTTCAGTCAATTCTGCCCTTCTTACAGAAGGACAACTGGATGTGCTCAATAGATCTTCAGGATGCGTACTATCACATCAAAATTCACAGACGCCCAGGAGATTTCTCCGCCGGCTGGGGTCCAGTCATTTCCAGTTCAGAGCCCTGCCCTTTGGTCTCACTACAGCCCCCAGAGTGTTCACCAAATGCATGGCAGTGGTCACGGCTCACCTGAGACGCCGAGGATTCCAGGTGTTTCCGTATCTCGACGACTGGCTCCTGTCAGCCACCACCAGGCATCAGCTTATACAAGCCAGGGATTACACAATAGACCTTTGTTCTCATTTGGGCATCTCAGTCAACTTCGAAAAGTCATCCTTATCGCCCTGCCAGTCTATTACCTTCATAGGCAAACTTAAACACTGTTCGATGTCACCTACCCTTACAGAACAAAGAGTTTCAGACATTCAGACTCATGTCAGAATCATTCTGGCCAGCAAGAAAGTACAGGCCAGAATGGTTCTAAAGGTATTAGGTCTCATGGCTGCGGCCATTAGTCTTCTTCCCCTGGCTCGATTCTACATGCGCCTCCTTCAGTGGATGCTGTTCACGCAGTGGTCATACCAACAACTCCCAATGCGTCACCAGATTCTGGTGACACAAACATGCAAAGAACATCTTGCTTGGTGGATCACATCGCCTCAGGTTCACCAAGGCAGGTGCTTTGTACCTCCGTCCCCGATAGCCACTGTCACCACGGATGCCTCCCTGATCGGGTGGGGGGGGTCATTATCAGGGCAGGATGGTTCATGGGACGTGGCAACCGGTCGAGTACCATCTGCACATAAATGTCCTGGAGATGAGAGCAGTGCTTATAGCGTTGCATGCCCTCAACGACTTTCTTCCTGTAGGGACAATTGCAGTCCACACAGACAACATGTCTGTAGTTTGGTATATCAACAAACAGGGCGGAACCAAGTCCTACCCCTTGTGTCGAGAAGCGCTCAGACTTTGGCAATGGGCGATCTCCTCTCATCGGTTTCTGGTAGCAACGCATATCCCTGGGAAAACCAACATTATAGCGGACAGATTGAGCAGAGCTATTCTCATGCCTCACGAGTGGTCTCTCAAGCAATCCATAGCGGAAGAGATTTTTCTGGAATGGGGTCGTCCATGTTGCGATCTTTTGCTACTCCCCAAAACAGCAAATGTCCAGACTTCTTCAGCCTCTTCCCTCTATCAGGCCATCCCCCAGAGACGCTCTGACCCAGGATTGGCCCCAGGGACTTCTTTATGCCTTCCTCCATTTCCTCTGATCCCTCAGGTGATCTAGAAAGCTACCGGTTTGAGAGCCAAATTGATTCTCATTGCCCCTTACTGGCCTCGACAAGTTTGGTTCCCGTTCCTCCATCATCACCTTTTGGTGCAGCCGTGGCATCTGGACCCAGTGCCAGATCTACTGATTCACCAATCCGTCAGCTGCACCGGTCAATACCTTCTCTCAACCTCACAGCATGGTTGCTCCACTTCCTTCCTTAGCCAGGCTTCCTTTGATCTCTAACCCAGTTAGAGATATCATAGTAGCTTCACTAAAATCCTCTACCAGGAGGATTTACACAAGCAAATGAAACGTTTCTCTTATTGGGCTAAGGCCCAAAATATTGATCCTTTTACTGCCCCTGTTCAGGCAGTTCTGGACTTCTTAGCAGAGATTTTTCATGCAGGCTCCTCGTCTTCCACAGTCAGAGTTCAGTTGGCTGCTATTTCTAATTTTCATGTCGGGATAGCAGATCATAATATTATGTCCCATAGGCTCTGCAGGGCCTTTTTGAAAGGAATTTTCCTACTAAAGCCTCCAATCAGGAATCCTCCTCCTCAGTGGGATCTAAATTTAGTGCTGACATCCTTGATTCTTCCCCTTCGAGCCAGCTGTTTCTTGTTCCCTAAAATATCTTTCTTGGAAAACGTTATTCCTAGTGGCTATTACATCTGCCAGGAGGGTGTCTGAACTTCATGCTCTTCGGTTCGACCCCCTATTTGATTTTTCACAAAGACAGAGTATCTTTGAGAACTAATCCATCCTTTTTACCTAAGGTCGCTTCAAAACAATCTGAATCAATCCATTGATCTCCTGTATTTTTTCCTAACTATTCAGATAGAGCTGAACAAAAGCTACATTATCTTGACGCCCACCGTCAGCTTAGATATTATTTGGACAGAACAAAAAATTTAGAAAATCTGATCAACTTTTTGTTTCCTATGCGGATAATAAAAAGGCCTTCCTGTTTCTAAAGTGACTTTGTCCAGATGGCTTTCTTGGTCATCACTGAAATTTATACGATCAGGGGAAAACAGCTGTGCTCAAAACCTAAAGCACATTCAACTAGGAGTTTAGCTACTTCTACAGCCTTTCAAGCTAGACTGCCTTTGGACACTATTTGTGCAGCGCCACTTGGGCCACTCCTCACACTTTTGTTTCCCATTACAAATTGGACTTGGCCTCCAGGGACAGAGCCAGTTTTGGCTCTACAGTCCTCAAGAGTTTGTTCCATTGAGCCACCCAGGATAGAGGTGCTAGGACGGTCCCATCAAGCAAGAATGAAGGCGATTGACAACTTAACATTAAGAAGTTATGTACCTACCATAACGCTCCATGTTAGTTGTCTTCTCGCCTTCTTTCTTCCCTCCTTCCCCTGGCCTGGACAGACCTTGTATAAGAAACTTTATGCTAAAGACCATTCAGACCTGGTCCTTTTTCCATCTGTAAGTTTCTTCTTCCTTTGGGAAGTATTTTATGCTTGGTGTTATTGCCCTTTGTCAACAAACGAGATCTGGGTACTTCCTGCCTTGCATCATGGGATATGGGGCTGCCTCGAGCTGGTAAAAGGAGTTCTCGAGCTAAAGCAGAGACCCATCAAGCAAGAAAGAAGGCGAGAGAAGACAACTAACATGGAACGTTATGGTAGGTACATAACTTCTTATTATGTAACTTTATCTCATCGATGTATATGTATTATGTGGAGGTTTTCTCCCTGGGCCTCCACTGAAAATGGGCACTCCTAGGCCCAGTGGAATATCCCGGAAAACAAATGCAAATAAATAAATTAACTTGTAGTATGCAGTTTTAACATTTTCACATTGTCTTTCTGACTTTCACAAAGTAATCATATTTTACTCATAGAAAAACCTCTGAACCACCAATGAGTTTGTTTTTTTCAGAAAAAACCTCTTCATTTTGGCCCACATATCTACACTGCAACCAACAAGGTCTGCCGCCATATGCAAAGTTGTATGTAGGATGGGATGAAAGGGGTGAATGCCCTTCTTGTAAGCTGTAAGGGGCACAATCAGCAGGTGCCAATGATGCAGTAGTGCAGAACCAGAATTAATTTCTGAAGCTTGCAGAATATTGTGGCATCAGAAATGAATGCCAGTACTGCATTCTGCATTTGTAGTTAAAGCTTAAGTTGAGGAGGGTCGAGTGGCAATTCAAGAAAATGCACAGGAGGTCAGATTAGCTAGCTGTGGCTGTATGGTAACTTGTCTGAAAATTGGAAATTTTGGATTCAGAAGTTGTAAGCCATTGCCAAGTGCAATTGCTGAAAAAAAGTCTAATGTACAGCATCCCATTTCACAGGGAAGGAACAATAAATGTAGTTAACACTTTTAACCTTAAAGAGGAAGAAAAAGACAAGTTAGCACTGATGTGACATGTTTCAGGCTTATTGTGAGGCAAACAAAAGCCTTCCACATATATGCATTATTTTTTGCCTTCTTGCCAGAAATCTGGGAAACTTAACTGAGATCAAAATAGAGTGGAGAGATCATGATCATTGGTGATTTTCGTGATTCATTGATAAGAGGCCGAACTGTTTGTGCCTTTATAAATGAGCTGTTAAGCAGTTATAGGGCTTTTCTAAAATATTCTATGACTTGTACTTCAAAACTGAAGTTCTATGGTGCCAGTTGAACAAAAGGCATCTTATTTCTGTGTATCTGTTTCATTTGGAAGTTCTGACAGGAAAATGTTTCATTTTTTCAGGGGTTTTTTTTCTTCATTGATAGGATAGTTACTTCTGATTTTACACTGCTATAGCTTTTTATCATTAAATCACAGTTTTACTGTAAATTACTTTATTTGCATTTTCTGTGGACATATTTTTCATATCTGACAAGGGAATCCCTAAGTAAATATCTATTTACACTGTTTTAATTTTTTTGTATTTGATTTAAGGGCATATATTTGATTTTTTGTCACTATTTGGACAAGTGAATTTTACTTGGTATTGTAACTGTGTATGCTTTTGTTTACGACACTGTCAGTAAAAACATACCTCTTCTATGTTTTTTTTTAATCTGTTGTTGCCTTAAGCCAGCCTACAGACCTTTTACCTTTTCCCCAATCACTCTCTACTTTTAGCTTTCAGCCCTCTATGGTACAGGGATCAGATACATCCCCTAGAGCTGTTTCAGTACCTGCTTCAGGTATAGTAGACCCAAACCCTTTAGGTGCAGGAGAGATCTGGGATAAAAGACCCCTTGCCAGACAATACTCTGTCCCCAGAAATTTTGTCCTGTAGTGTACATCATAGTAAGAAGAAACAGAGACTTCACTACATGACAGACATTCATATTATTACCATGTGTAGGGCTGATGTAATTTCCTTAGCTAAGATGGTTTTACAGTCAGCTATCTCAGAAACTATGTTCCCATTCAGAATGACTGTGGGGCTACCTTCTCTAGAGGTCAGTCTAGCTCCTCAGATTTTGATGTGGACTGTGATGCAGACAGTGGTGAACACTGAGTCTGTCCAGTCTGATTCTTTAGAAGGTGAACAAGTTCAAAAACTTAAGCAAGTGTTCACATTTCCACAGATGCTAGTTAGGTGTAGGGATGTATTTGACTGAACGCAATCAGAAACTACATCAGAGACTGGCAGAGTTTATGCTGTTATTGAGTATGAGATTCCAACTGTTTTGTTGGTTTCTCCTTTGTTAATTTCCCTAGAAGAAGTATATAAAACTGCATGTAAAACCCTTCTGGCTAGTGAACCAGTTCCTAAAAAGGCTTTGAGGAAATATAAGGTGTACTCTGATCCTGCAGCTCTCCATGCTCCATTGTCAGCTGACCCAACTGCAGTTTCTGTAGCTGCCAGCTCTTAATAAGAGAGCCTTGGCTGCTAATAACCCTACACTGCCAGACAAAATTGGCAAGTGGTTAAAATCTCGTGGAAAATAGTTGACTTTGACTAGTAATTTAGTCTTTAAATCATCAGGGCTTCATGTGGAAATTTATTTTGCAATGTGCTTATAGTTTAGATGCCTTTACTGTATCTTTGCCTGATGAATAGATGTGTTATATAAATGAGATTGTTTGTAATGTGACTCAGGCTTCGAAACATGTTTTGAGGAGTGTCTTGGAAGGTGCAGACACTGTTTCTAGAAATGCAGCTGCTTCTGTTGTATTGAGAAGGTAAGCTTTGTTACATAACCAGAATTTTTCTGAGGTTTTAAAAAAAATTAGATTTTGAATACTGTTTTACGTTCTGAATTTGTATTTGGTCCTTTTGCTACCCATATTCATAGGTTCATAAGTGTGTAGTAAGCTAATGGCCCTGGAGATTTTACAAGCCTAGCCCATCGGATTACCCTGGCATTGTGCCACCCGATCTTAGTTCCCAGTGCCTCTGTTGAGTAGAGCCACTGGAGTGATCCTGGGGGTGAATTTTGTATTTCCCATCCACTCATCAAGAATTCTGTTGAAGAGGGACAGTGAGGTGCTCTGTTTGACATGTATGGGAAGTCTATTCCATAGCATGGGCAGTCTCTGAGTTATAAACCTGTCCCTCCAGCACATTCTATCGATTGTGGTAATGAGATTGAGGTCTCTGGAGCATATGGTGTGGAAGGATTGGGATTTCTTTAGATGTAGCATTTCTAACAGAGCTGGGTCAGACATGGTTTTGTAAGTCAAGCAGAGATTGCCTCTAAGTAGGCAATATGAGATAGAGAATAGTTGGAGTTTTTTGAGTCTGTCCATATAGGACAAGTGTTTCAGGCCTAGGATCCTCTTTGTGAGGTACTTTTGCAGCCTCTTCAGTTGTTGCAGGTGTCTAATGAGGTACATGCCAAATGGGGCATTGTACTCTATGATTTGCCTAATGAGGGAAGAGTAGAGGGAGACAATGATCTCTTTCTTTCTGGATGCAAAACCCTTAGTAATGAGATGTGCCACATAGAAGGACTTTCTGACCACAGTGGCAATGTGGTGGTCAAAAGAGAGGCTGCTGTCAACCTGTGTTCCCAAATGTCTTATAACGCCTTCTGTGTTCAGTGGCCTAACATCGATGTGGTAATTCATGGAAACTGGGTTTTTCCCAAAGGGGATGATGACACATTTTTTGGCATTGAGGTTAAGGCCATGGTTCTGACACCAGTCGTTGGTTTCAGTGAGGCCTTTCTGTAGGATGTCAACATCATTTGGGGAGTTGGTAATAGCTCCCAACTTGCAATCTTCTGCAAACTTTCTCAGCCAGAGTCCCTTCGTGTTGGCTTGGACTTCAGAGAAATAAATACCAAACAGGAGAGGAGCCAGGACCGAACCCTGTGGGACTCCACTCGTGACTGGTTGGCAGTCTGACTTGGAGTCAGCTACTTTTTCACTGTGGGTTCTATCTGTGAGCCAGTTTGCACTCCACCTAGTGATATGGGGTTGATGCCTAGCTTAGTGAGTTTTTCTATGATTCCTGAGTGGGGAATGGTATCAAAGGCCTTGGCCAGATCAAGGTAGGCTGTATGAACCACCTTGCTTTCATCTACAGCTCTGGTGACTGTCAACCAAGTTGAGTAGGCATGCTCTAACCTTCACAAAACCAAACTGTGTGGGATTCAGAGTTTGGAGATTCCCTCTATCCTTGTTTATTAGGTCCATAATGATGCATTCCATAGCTTTGCATATCAGACGCATCAGGCTAATGGGGCGATAGTTCCCAAAGTCTGTAGTCGCTCCTCCTTTGTGGAGAGGGATGACTGTAGCAGTATGCCATTCAGTAGGGACAAAGTCTGAGGTGAGGCTGTGATTGAACAGGGCACACAGGTGAGGTGCCAGTTCACTCTGTAGTTCATGTAGAACACAGCCAGGGATATTGTCTGGTCCCATAGAAGCTGTATTCTTGGCCTTGGATAGTGCTGTTTTAACCTGTGCCACAGTAATACTGGGTGCCTGGCAATCTACTGGTATTGCTATTGGTCCTTTGGGGGAGGAGAGGGGTAAAATTGGCACTGAATCTGTCGGCCAGTATATTGGCAATATCTGTTGGCTCAGTGTAGGAGGTCCCGTTGTGCAGTAACTCAGAGCAAATCCGGGTATTGCCTTGGAGATTCTTTACATAACTATAGAAAGCCTTGTGGTTGTCTTTACTATCTCCTGCAGTTCTGTTTTCATAGCTAGCTTTAGAGATTTTGATGAGGGATCCCAACTTTTTGTTGAGGCTGATAAGGGAGTTTTTCCAGTCTTGGGACTTCACCTTATTCCGCATCAATTTCTTCCTCCTGTTGTAGAGTTTGTTTATGGCAGGGGACCATCAGATTGACTTCCTTTTTTTGGAAGAGAGCGTCTTGGTTCTATTGAGTATGGCAAGATCCATGCATTTATGTACGTGTTCATACAGTGCATTGGTGTATGATTTGGCGGTCATGCAACTATTCTCCATTTTGCACAATGTGGTGATGGAGGTAAATGAATGCATTGGTATTTAGAATGTTTCATATTCCCAGGTTCTCCCTTAACATACATCTCAACCTCTTAATACGACATCTAGACAAAGCCAAAAATAATGGGGGAGAAAGGCTCAAAATAGGGGCACATTTTAAATATTGCTGTTATAAACTTAGTTGCTAGAATAAAAGGTTTTGTGTTACCATGCATTTTCTGAAATATATAGTCTGAAACTTAAAAGTCTGTCTTTATTGAGTCAGTTCAGTCCTCACTGATTTGCCAGAAAACCACACATTTTATGAGGAACAGACCAAAAATGGAGCACAAATCTGGACATTTGAGAGCTATGTCCCTTAACAACGTGTCCTACTTTAAAAGGCAGAACAAACAAAAATCTCAGCTTAACAATAGTCAGGGTACAGTATACAGGCCCTCTTCCATTAGTGTATCACACCCAGCAACAAGATGTGTGACTGTTTTTTTTTTTTTTTTTTTTTACAAAACCTTCATTTGTCTATTTCTCCCACGTGCTCAGTGGACTTTGTAAACCAAAATGTATGTATTCCACTCTCCTGGGCCACTAATATTAACATTTCATCTTTTGGTTTAAATTCTCCTCTCCTTAACCATTCCTGCATCAGATCCTGATTGACATGAGGTTGTTCCAGGAGTTTTCTGTACTTGCAACTGTATTTATGCCTTTCCACATTTCTTGCCTTCTCATCTAATCCTTCTCCTTATATTACTACTTTTGTTTTTCTGGCACATTCTGTTGCTGCCTGATTTTTATCTACTTCTGGTTTGGATTCCATTCCCACTTGCTTCTGCATAACTAAGCAGGGACGTCATTTTAGATTTGTTCTCTTCATGTTTCAAATATTTCAGTATGTTTGGATCTAATGAGGTCATCAGATATGTATGCAATCCTACAATTGCAGATCTATACATATAATCAGTTTTGAGGTGGCCTATACCTCCTTCAGAGGGAGGGATATCTAATCTTGGTATAAACTATGAAGCATTTTTCTTGTTTTCCTGTCCAGCTAATACAATACCTTTTGGGCCCAGTCAGTCAACCCAAAACTGTGAAGTTAGACCAGGAACAGAAATTGGTTTATAGCGTGGACTTTCCTAGATGACAGGGCTGCTTTCAGTATTAATTTTAGTCTACTAAAGATATTTTTATGGAGTTTTATTCAAATTTGTTCATGTTTTATTGTCGATCCTTCATTACTTCCCAGATATTTATACACTCCCTCCTGTACAAGTTCCATTATGTCACATTCCTTTCCCAGACTGACATTTTCTTGGTGCTTCAGTTTTCCTGCTTTAAATATTGCTTTTGCACATTTGCCAAGACCAAATGCTATTCTTGTATCATCTGAGAATGTTTTGACCACTTCAGCTCCATATCTGATGAACTATACATTTTTAAATCATCCACAAAAAGAAGATCAGAAGTCTTTATGTGTTGTCGTCTGGGAGCCAAATTGTACTCGTGATCTGATCTGTTTAGTAGACACTTTAATGCATTATAGCCAAGACAAAAGACCATCAGTGACAAAGAACCAGGCTGGAATAGTCCCCTTTGATTTTTTTATTCCTGGGGTAATAATTTGATCTTTATCATGGCTTAGCTGCAAGGCAGTTTGCCAGTGTTTTTCATGGTCACGTTAATGTAATTGATTAATGTAGGATGTATGTTATACATCTGTAAGCACTCATTTATCCATGAATGTGGGATGTTGTCAAATGCTTTTTTTGTAATCTAGCCCTGCAATACTTCCCCTTTTTACAATAATCCATTATGAATTCATTAAACAACAAATGATCCTTTGATCCATATAACTTTTTTGTTACCCTTTTGTTCTGTTGCCATGCTTGAGTTTTCTTCTAAATGGCTATAAGCCCTGTTGGCATCTGTTCCAGTATATAGTTTATACCTCATCAGAAGACAAGTTATTGGTCTGTAGTTCTTGGATAGCTTGCAGGTTCACTCTTAAGGAGGAGTGCTGTTTTTCCTGTTAACCAGATTGTTGACTGTCCGTGGTGCGTTTACAAGTAGTTCTTATTCAGGGTAATTCTTCATGTAATTATGTTAATACTTTTAGTCAAATTAGGTACTGCATACAGGCCTGGGGTTTTCCATTTTGGAGTTTTTCTTAATTTTGTTTCAGTTTGTCTGGCAGTTACTTCATCCCATTTCATATCCTGTACACTTGAACTTCTTGCTGTTTTTTTTTCTTCTTCTATCAAGTTATCATTTTATGTTCCACAGGGTCTTTCTTCATAAATATTTCTCCAAAATGTGTCTCTCTCTCTCTCCTTTTTTTTTAGGTAGTGTTTCTGTTCCTTTTGATTTGTTTCCCAAATTTCCATAAAACGTTTTTGGATTATCAATGAATTGCTGATTTTGTACTTTTCCTTTATATTTGCCTGCATATCTTCTGTATTGATATCTCTAGTTTATTATTTGCAGTAGTGTAAGATAGATCCTGGTCTGTTGTAATACTGCGTGCTTTTATCACAACTTTTTTTTAAGTATTTTTATTGATCTCTTCCCAGCGACACTTGTCTTTTTTGTTTTAATTTTCTCTTTTCGATACCTCCATGATGGCAATTGATTTGCTCCCTTTCTTTCCCTTACTGCTCTGTATTTTTGTGGTAAAACTTTATCTGTTATTAATTTTGCTGCACAGTAAAATAGCCTATTTACTTCTGTTATATCACATGCATTTCTGTTAATAGTCTTGATTAACTGCGTTCATTTCTTTTATCAGACTTCTAACATTCTGGGTCTGATTGACTTTCTGTAATCTATTTCTTTCATCAATTTTAATATGTCTATCCATCTGTATTGAATCAAGTAACTCTTCCCTTAGATCTTTTTCTTTTAAACTGAGGGCACATTCTTTATTCTCTGTTTCCTACAGGCATTCAACAGAAAGTTCCAAAATGTCTTTTTGTGACATATTTTCTTCAGCTGTATCCTGCGTCATCTGTTGCCCCTTCATAAGGGAACTCATTGGCCTATCATTCCACAACATTGACTGCATTAGAGTTGCCACCCTTTCCTGTTCCTTCCCTTGCTATGCAACTCCAACTGAACTTTTGAACTGGTTCCCTACTGAAGTCTCCAGAGTATGTTCACGTGTCAACTGATTAGATCTTTCCCATTCCACCCCTTTCTCCTTAATTTGGGGACTCACTGTTCCATCATGCTGTGACGTAACTAGAGTTGGATTTTCTACACTAAGTCCTTCACTTTGCAGGTAATCCATAACTTTGGTTTCTATTTTTTTAATTCTCCATTACTAACCCTCTTTTCTACTTTCCTACTTTATTTTCTTATTTTTTGTATTGTAAATTTTTCCATATCCAGATGCCATTGCCTCTATTTCACTTCAAATATCTTTGGTGCTGTTTTTTTTTTTTTTTTTTTTTTTTTTGTATTGCGTTCTCCTTTGTGTAAATATTTCACCATATTAAATCTGTTTTTCTTTCCCATGTCCATATTTCTTCTTCAGATGTCTCCCACTCCACCTGTTTCTCCTTACTTTGGGGACTCATTGTTCCATCATGCTGTGACAATAACTAGTGTTAGACTTTCTATACTAAATCCTTCACTTCGCAGGTATTCTATTACTTCAGTTTCCATTTGTTTAACTTGTACTTTCCTAATCTGTTCTGCATTCCCCCTTTGTGATCTTATTTTTTTATTATAAAATGTTCCATATCTGGGCGCCTTTGCCTGTATTTCTCTTCAAATATCTTTCAAGCTGCTTTTTGTGTTGATTAGTTTGGCTTTCTCCTTTGAATAAATATTACACCATATCAGATTTCTCTTTCTTTCCCATGTCCATGTTTCTTCTTTATACCTTTCCAAAATCTCTGGATTTTGTTCTTTATATTTTTGCACTTCCTCAGTTGCTTATTTTTCCAAATAGCCTAAGGTTTCTTGGTCTAAATAATGTTTTTCATGAATCTGTTGTATTAATAAACACAAATTTGCATTTGAAGCTTTTGACAGTTTTCCTTGTGAGAGTATTTTTCTTTCCTCTGTCTATCTTAGTCTTTTTGACTATCTTCTATCCAGAAATTCTGGGCTTCTTGCATAATAGTAACAATACATAATTTCTTTCTTATCCTCAATATTCCACTCTATCATCTTTGTGTCTGTTTTTGGCCTTACATTTTTTGTATTTTTTTATGGACTACTACCTTCTACAACTGGGGGGGCATCCTCCCCCTGAGCTTGGTCTAACCCCATTGTAGGCAGGTTTCTGTGTCTTGAGGTTTCTATATGTCAGTTTTCCTATTCCTGACACCAGTGCACCTACTAAGATTGGGCACTTATTTATCTGAGACTTGTGCACCCAACTGTCTTTTTTATTTTTTAACCTACTATTGTCCATGATACATGCTATATAAAATACAGTCTATATATTGGTGTCATCTTGGTGAAATCTTGTAAAAACAGGATCCACCTTGTGAAGGTACTCACCAAGAGATGAGGATGAGTTCATTTCCAGCAATGCTATTTTCCTTTGTTTGCTGATTTTATTATCTTTCATCCAGATAATAAAGCGTATCTAAGATGCCTAAGTGTTGGATGGTGTCAAACGCCTTTGCAAGGTCCGTAAAGACAGTGTGCACTGATTTGCCTTCATTCATTGCCTCAGTGACTTTTTCAAAGAAGTCAACCAGTAGTACCCTTGACAAATCTGAACTGCGATGGGTCAAACATCTGTAGGTCACCAACATCCCCATTTATTAGTTATATAATGATCCTTTCAATAGCCTGACAGATTAGGCTGGTCAGGCATTTGGGTCTCTAATTATTCATGTTTGTTGCAGCCTCACTTTTGTGTAAGGGAATGACTATTGCTGTCCTCCATTCATCCAACACAAAGCCTGTTTTGAGATTAATGTTGAATAGCCTGTGTAGGGGGTCTGGCAGTTCATGTTTTAGGTTATCCAGTGGGCAGCTTAGTATGTTATCTGCTGCCATAGAAGTTGTGTTCTGGGCCTTAGATTGTGCCTTGAGAACTTGTTCTTGGGAGATTTATGGTGGTGGGTAGATGTCGATATTTGATCTGGGTATACTGGAGGGGAGGTGAACTGGAATTGAATTTTTCTACTAGTATACTGAGATATTGGAGGATGCTTTTGCCTTTAGTCTTAAAGTGAATGTAAGTGATTTGTGGTCCAGTTTGACCAGGAGAAGGTTACAATAGCCAGGGAGAAGAGCTGTTCCATATTGGTAACGACCAAGTCCAGGATTTTATTCCCCTGGTTGAGGTGTGAACTTATTGGTCCAGGGAGTTTGTATTATAAAGTCCAGAAATCTCTGTGCATACATGTATGTGGATGCATAAGTCTCCCAGCTGATGGTGGGATAGTTGAAGTCTGCTAGGAGACTGGTGTTTGGTTTAATACATAGGGATTCCATACTGGTTAGGTAGGAGGTATGGGCTGAGGGGGGGCATAAAGGGAGGTCCTTTAATTAGCAGTAATATGAAATCAATTTTTGTTTATAGTAAGTTGGAAGTGGAGGATTCCAAGTATTTATCTTGTCTAATGAGTCAGTGAGTTTTTTTAAGAATATAGAGACACCTCTACCTTTAGTACCTACTTCTTATGTGGTAGACCTGCATGAGTGATCGGCATCGAAGCCTTCCATTGATGGAGTGCTTTCACTCGTCTTTAATCAGGTGTCTGCAACAATGCATATATCTATGTATCTAGTGTTGTCCTTTCTTTTTGAATTGAACTAGCGGGTTATCGGATCTGACTCAGATCTGAGGCAGGCCATATCTCAAAGACTTCAGCTTGCCAAGCTCCACTTCCTGTACCCATAATGCCTTGCTCAACTAAGAACACCCTGGATCTAGTTTGCCACCTTTCCTGGACTGAAGCTTGGTTGTTTGCTTTGCTGGAGTGTATTCTTTTTCAGTTACTGTTAGCTTGTTTTTGCTCCTTTTTTCCGCCTCTATCCTGGTAGCAGTAATTTAATTATAGTTAGTAGGTTAGGTTAAGTATTATAGGCTTAATACTAGAATAGTGATGGGCTTTTCCCACCTAGAGTGAGCGAGAGTGTTTGAAGTATATTTCTCTTGTAGATTAAAACAGTTAGTGGAGTGTTGTTCACTGTAGTTAATTAGTTTATGTAGTGTACTGTTAATTTTGACATTTTTTCTCTGTATAGGTTGCATAGTTTGTTACCTTTTTTCACACATCTGAAAGGGTTTAAAAAGTGTTGTGTTCCCTTCCTGTGGGTTAGATCTGGTTCCTTGACTGTAGTGGCATCAGAGCTGAGTGGACCTCAGAGATGACATTTGGAAGTGGGTATCTCTGGGTCAGGTTCCACGATTCCATCTTCAGGATTGTCCCTTCTGCTTGGGGTGTCTGCTCATGATAATTCAACTCTAACCTGGGCATTGGGACAGGGCATAGCTCCGCTGGAATCAATGGCATCCTTGGATCCGCAGATCTTGAGTCCATCAGTTCCAGTTGGCCTGCTTCTGCTTTTGACATTGTAGACAGGATGTTCTCTTGCCAGGAGAGGGAATTGTCGAGTAAAACCCATGTCACCCCTACCCTCACATTCCTCACTTTGCTCCAAGACAGCTCACCCCATTGGATTCCAGTGTCCATTCCCTGCTCCCCCCCCGGAATCTCCAGAGGGGGAAGTTTTGGGTAATAGCCACTGCAAGATGAAGCACCTGCACTAACATGGTGTCCCTCGCAGAGGATACTGATTTTGAGGATTCTGTACTGTCATCGTTTTCATTTCTGGCACCAGTGTGTCTGCCAGGATTGGGCACTTTTTTTATACTGGGTCTTGTGCACCCAACTATCTTTTAATTTTTAACCTACTTCTGTCCATGATATATGCTATATAAATACAGTCTATATATCAGTGTCGTCTTGGTGAGGTTTTGTGAAAAAGAGGGTCTGCCTCACGGTACTCACCAAGACTTGAGGATGAATTCAGTTTCAGCAATAATACTCTCCTTTACTTGCTGACTTGTCTCTCAATTCAGACATCATTCCTACAGTATGGCCAGGCCAGGCCCAGGGGAAGGATGGCCTCCCTGTTGTAGAAGAAAGTAGTAGTTCATAAAAATCACAAAAACTAATAGGCCAAAGAAGAGCCATAAAGATGATAAAGTGGACTATTGAGGATAAGAAAGAAGTTATGTATTGTTACTATTATGCAAAAAGCCCAGAATTTCCAGACACAAGATATACAAAATGATTGAGAGAGAAATTAGAGGAAAGAAAAATACTTCCACAAGAAAAACTCTCAGATTTTTCAAATAAAAAATTGTATTCATTAATACAACAGATTTGTGAAAAACAGTATATACGTCAAAAAAACTTTGATCTGTTTGGAAAAAGAAGTATATGAGGAAGTGTGAAAATATAAACAACAATCTTAGAGGTTTTGAAAAGTATAAAAAAGAAATATGGACATGGGAAAGGAGGAGAGCTTTGATATGGTGCACAATTTATGCAAAGAAGAAAACCAAATTAATCAATATAAAGAAGGCAGCCTCAAACATATTTGAAGAGAAATACAGGCAAATGCATCCAGACATGGAAAATTTCACAATAAAAAAATATCATCACAAAGATGAAATGTAGAAAAGAAGATTAGTAAAATAAAAGTTAAAAAATAGAAGGTGAAGTTATAGAGTGCCTGTGAAGTAAAGAATTTGGTGTAGAAGGTCTAACACAGGTTACATCACAGCATGATGGAGTGAGTCCCCAAAGTAAGGAGAAGCAGGAAGATCAGGAGACATCTGAAGAAGAAATATGAGCATGGGAAAGAAAAAGAGATTTAATATGGTGCAATATTTATGCAAAGGAGAAAGCAAAACTAACCAGTACAAAAAGAGCAGCACCAAAGATATTTGAAGAGAAATAAGCAAAAGAATCCAGACGTGGAAAACTTTGCAGTACAAAAAATAAGAAGACAAAGAGGAAAGTAGGAAAGGAGATTAGTAATGGAGAAGTTAAAGAAATAGAAACTGAGGATGTTCTTCGTGTTTCACTGTTGCAGTCATTACATTTGGGTTATCTGCTTGCAGTAGCCCTCAGTCGGCCTGATTAACAAAGTCTTGGGTCCTACGTCGGTTGCTGTCTCTTCTTCTGTGACGTCAGGTCGTCAGGGGTATAAAACATGTAGCCGACGTCATTACATCAGTTTTGCTTGCCGTGCGGTGCCCGAAGCAGAAGCAGTTCGCAAGTGCCAGTCGGCCGACTCCTGAAATTTTCGTTTTCGAGTTTCAGAACAGAAGTCTTCAACTAAAAGCTAAGTACCCCGTTGGGGAAACTTTTTCTTGCTCTAAACCAATGTCAGTCAAAGTAAATAATTGCATTTCTTGTGGAAAGCAAATACCTCATATTTTCATTCGTACTGTATTCCTTACCTAGGCCCTGACGACGACGTACCTCGCTGTTGGTTTTGTGCCTTATTTAAACCATGAACTATCCGTCACCATTATATTTGCACTTCTAAATATTTTGGTGGTCAGTTCAATTATCCTGATGTCTTCGGTAAGCCATTTGACTACCGACATTCTGAAAAAACACAAAGATAAGGAGACACAGGCCGCCCAGTCCACCGATACTTCAGATTTGCAGGCCTCTACTGAGACCCATTCGGAGTCCAGTATGCAGCGAGATGCTTCAAGTGTGGAACCTGTGGATGTCTCTACCTTGGATGGGTCCGGAGCCGCTGTGCAGGCACCGACTTCTGAGGGTGTATTCAGGCCTGCTTACTTGCATATTAAACCAACGCCATCTTCTTCTTCAAGGCCTAAAACTCGAACCATGCCTAGAAAACTGACGCCCAGACCGCATGATCAGGCCTCTATGCCTAAAAACGAATGATAAGAATTGCTGAAGATCTTATTACTTTAATCAGGGGAAGCCAACCTTACCCCTCTAAGAGACCTAGGATGGAATTTGCTTATGATACTTCTGACCAGGATTCTGAAATTTCTGTTTCCTCTGATGACCAGGATTTACCCTTATCTACCTATGAGGATTCTGATGCTGAGGACTCTATTCCCTCTGCTTCTCCCCCAGAGGATTTCTCTTTTGGTGAAACCTTGCATACTCTCAGGGAGCATTTTCGTTGGGAAAGTCAGGATTTCTCTGATTCTAAAAAGAGGCTTAGGGATTTCTTATTCCTGCCCCAGCACCGGCCTTTAGTTATACCTCCTGTACTGGACATTGTTGATGATGCCTTTTCGGAATCTAGCATGGTCCCTGACTCTTTACCTCCTGCTTCCAGAAAACCTGATAGATATTACAGGGTTCCTGACTCTCAACAAGTTCCTTTTCAAAAATCCTACTGCGGATCCTGAAACCATTTCACAGGGACCCAAGGGCTTTAAAGCTACTACTGCCAAAAATCCTAACCCCTCTGATAGAGACTCCAGGGCGCTGGATAGGCGGGGTAAGAAGGTATACATTTCTGCAACTTTGACCATTAGGGCCTAGAATTGCCAGTTTCATATGTTAAAGTATCAGCTGCATATTATTGGATTGCTTAAACAGAAAATGATGTTGTTTCCTGATTGCACTGAAAATAAGGATTTACAGGATTTAATGTATTCTGCTGAACAAGTTGGTAAACATACATTGCGATGTGGTTTTGATTCACTAGAGGCATCTTGCAGGGCTGCGGTAACTGGGTCTGTACTTAGAAGGCATGCTTGGCTTAAGGAGCAACCCTTGCCAGATCATGTTAAAGCAAAACTACTGGATGCTCCCTTAAATCAGGACCGTCTGTTTGGCAACAGGGCAGAAGAAGTTCTTAAAAAGATGGAGGAAAAAGCTAAATCTATGCAAACTGTTAAAGATTTTTTACAAGTACAGCCTCCAAGATTTAGTAGACATTGGCCTTCTAAGAATTGGTCCTTTCCTGCCTCTTCCAGACCTTCTCAGTCCAAACCCAGATCCAGCAGAGCACCCAGGCTTCAGTCCCAGGGGACTCACAGGACTAAGCAGTGGGGGGCCTCCACTTCCAAATCTGGGAGTAATAAAACTCCTCCCTATGGTAAACTGTCTATATGACTTCTTTTTAAAACTTCCAGGCACTTCTCAACTGTCTGCCCCTTTGGGGGGAAAGATTGAACTTCATGCAAAGAACTGGGGACTCATTACCCAGGACAAATGAGTTTTAAATATAGTGTCCTAGGATACAGATTTCACTTCCACACGTTACCAACTCCAAGCGGTTGGCCAGATCTACCTCCAAATCAGTGGGCAGAGGCCCAAAAGCAAGTACTCTCTCTCTCTTAAGCATAGGGGCTATTCAGTTGTTACCAGAAGAAGAAAAAGGACAAGGCTTCTACTCAAGATTTTTCCCGGTACCCAGAAAAGACTATTCATGACGTCCTATCCTGGACCTGCCTACTCTAAACACTTTTTTGGTGATTCCAAAATTCAAGATGCTGACTCTTCACCAGTTGCTTCCTATGCTAAGCAAAGATGCCTGGTTGGCAACACTAAATTTAAAGGAAGCATACCTGCACATCCCAATGAGGGAATCTTGCAGAAGATACCTATGCTTCAAAGCAGGCTTACACGCACTATCATTTCTCTGCACTGCCCTTTGGCTTATCTACTGCGCCCAGGGTATTCACAAAGTGCCTATCTCCAGTCATTGCATTTTGCAAGCAAAGAAATATTCAAATATACCAATACCTGGACGATTGTCTAATTCAGGCAGAAAACCAGGACATACTTTTGAATCATCTGGCTTTTGTACAAAGGGTGCTAACTTGTCTGGGGTACACCATAAACGAAAAGGAATCACACCTGGTACCCTGTCAACAAATTATATTCCTGGGAGCAAGCTTGAATACAACTTCCCAGATGGCTTTCGTCACGCCAGAGAAACAAATTCACTTGACAACCTACTTCAAAGAAGTGACCACAAAAACCCTGCTATCTGCAAGGCAAATACTACAAGCCTTGGGGTTCATGGCCTCCTGCATTCTTCTAATTCCATATGCAAGACTGCATATGAGGAAACTACAATGGTATCTAAAAAGCCTATGGTGTCAGCATTCTCAGGATCTAGAAGCAATGATTCCTATCATTCCTTGTCTACGCCTAGAGTTCCTTTGGTGGGCAGAGGCCTGCCACCAAAACAAGGGACTACCATTCACACTAACCCACTGCCACCCAAACCCTAACAACAGACGCATCAGTCTATGCATGGGGGGCGCACCTGGCAGGGAAGTGCATTCAGGGCAAATGGAACCCAATTTAAATGCACCTTCACATCATTCATAAAGAAATGTTAGCTGTACAGAATGCTCTGACAGCCTTCAAGGACCACATTCTTCCAGGACAATTAATGGTAAAGACAGACAACACCACTGTTATGTGGTACATAAACAAGCAGGGGGGTACACATTCTTACCCCCTCTGCAGACTAGCCATCGCATTGTGGAACACAGCCTTGAGCTACCAAGTGCATCTACAAGCTCAATTCCTGCCAGGAAAACTAAATACACTGGCAGACGGACTAAGCAGAAACCTCATGGACCCACACAAGTGGGAACTGGAACCAAGGATTTTCAACATGTTGACAAGCAAATGGGGGAGCCCAGATATAGACCTGTTTGCCTCCCCCCAGAGCTATCAATTGGAAAAATTTTGCGCAAGGACTTCCCACAGACAAGCTTGGAAGGTGGGTGCTGTGTCCTTCAGCTGGAAAAACCTATCAGTTTATGCCTTTCCTCCTTTGCCTCTGCTCTCCAGAGTACTACTAAAGATCAAACAAGACAAACCAAGGATGATTTTGATTGCGCCAGCCTGGCCACGCCAACACTGGTACCCCCTCCTGTGCAGTGTTTCACTGCTGGCCCCATGGCACCTGCCTCAGACTCCTACCCTGCTGTCTCAGCAGGAGAACCAGATTCCGCACCCTCAGCTTCAAACACTGAACCTAGCAGCCTGTCTAATTACCTAAGCTCTCCTTTACCATCCCTCAGTAAACTAGTGATGGATGTCATTTTAGAGGGAAGGGGCCTAGTTCTAGAAAATCTTTTGCTGAAAAATAGAAAAGATTCTGTGCCTGGAACCAATCACAAGGGATGAGCACAGCAGTGCCCAATTTACCTCAGATTTTACAATACTTAACTGAGATGCCTCACAGGGGGCCTGTGTTTTTCCTCAATAAAAATTCACGCCTCCGCCATTTCAGCTCATTATAACACAGAACCTCCCCTCTTCTCTCATCCACTGCTCAAGCAGTTCCTCAGAGGGGCCAAAATTTTAAGACCACCCTGGAGAGCTCCAACTCCAGCCTGGGACCTTAACTTTGTATTGGAGAAACTCACCCTTCCTCCTTTCGAACCAGCTGCTACTGCAGATATTAAATTCCTTTCTTGGAAAACCGCTTCCCTTTTAGCCATCACTTCAGCAAGAAGGGTATCTGAATTACAGGCCCTTATGGCAGTGGAGCCTTTCATCATCTTTCATGCGGACAAGGTGTCCCTCAGGACCAATCCCTCTTTCATGCCAAAGGTGGTGTCCAGTGTGGCCTTTAATCAGTCCATTCATTTGCCAACCTTCTTTCCTAATCCACAGAACAAAGGGGAACTAATACTGCACTCCTTAGATGTGCACAGACAACTTAGATTCTACTTGGACAGGACTAAACCTCAAAGGAAATCTGAACAACTGTTGTTGGCAATTGCTGCACGGATAGAGGGGCAGGCTATTTCAAAGCAAAACATTTCCAAATGGATAGGCCATTGCATTAATTTCTTCTATAAGCACCATGGAAAACCTATCCCACAGGGGATCAGACACCACTCAACCAGGGCAACATCTACCTCTACAGCCTTTCTCAGAGGTGTGCCTACCAGGGTCATCCTAGAAGCTGCTACCTGGAATTCTGTACATACTTTCATCAAGCATTACCATTTGCCAATTTTCTCTAAATCCAGAGCTGGCTTTGCCACTGCAGTTATGTAGGTCTTTATAGCTGGCCCTAATGCTATCTAAATTCCTCCTCCCATCCTTAGCTTTGGGAATCTACCCAAATGTAATGACTGCAACAGTGGAACACGAAGAACATAGTACAGTTGTGTACACTTACCATAAATGTAGATGTTCGAGTGTATTCACTGTTGCAGTCCTGGTTACCCTCCCTCCAGCCCCCTGACTTTTTGGCTATACCTCTTCTCTCCTTTTCAATGCTTAAAAGCTTTTTGCTGTATTTGCTTTTTTGTTTGAGGTATAACCTTGTATATTTATAGATTTAATTGCTTCCCATTAAGGGGCACCTGACATCTGGGGCAAGAAAAACTGATGTAATGATGTCGGCTGCATGTTTTATACCCCTGATGACCTGACATCATGGAAGAAGAGACAGCATCCGACGTAGGACCCAAGACTTTGTTAATCAGACCGACTGAGGGCTACTGCAAGCAGATAACCCAAATGTAATGACTGCAACAGTGAATACACTTGAACATCTACATTTATGGTAAGTGTACACAACTGCACTGTATGGAGTACCTGTGAAGTGATGGATTCAGTGTAGAAAATCTAATTCAGAAAGCACCAAAACAGTATAGAGCAATGGATATCCAAATTAAGGGGAAACCAGTTGAATGGGAAGCAATTGGTCAGGTGCCATATGAAGACATTTTGGAGCCTTCCATAGGAAACCAGTATAAACATTTACTTGAAGCTGGATAGCAAGGGAAGGAACAGGAAACTGTGGAAACTCTGACTCAGTCAATGTTAAGGAGTGATAGACCAATGAGTTCCCATATGACAGAGCAGCAGATGGCAGAGGATAAAATTGAATGTGCCACAGGAAGATGCTATAGAACTTTCAATAGAATGCCCACAGGAAATGGAAAAGAAAAAATGTGCCCTCAGTTTAGAAGAAAATGAGCTAAAGGAAGAGTTGCTTGATTTAAGACATAGACATATTGAGATCAATGAAAGAAATAGAGTGCAGAAAGTCATTAAAACCCAGAAAGTCAGAACTTTGATATAACAAATGAACACAGTAATTAGAGCTGTTCATAGAGATCCATGCGATATAACAGAAGTAAACAGGATATATTACTGTGCAGCTAAATTAATAACTGATGTTCTACCACAAGAACACAGGGTAGTGAGGGAAAGGAAGAGAAGAAATCGAATATCATTGTGGCAGTATCGAATAGAGAAAACTATAAAGCAATTAAGACAAGAAGTGTCACTGTTAGAAGAATATAGAAGAGGGAACTGATGAACAAAAATATTAAGAAAGATAGACGTGATAAAAGCAGTGCACAGTACTAGAACAGACCAGGATCTATCATACACTATCGCAAATAACAAAACTAAAAATCTCAGCACAGGCAGAAAAACTTAGAGTAAAGCAGATAAATATAAAGGAATAGTGCAAAATAAGCAATTTATTGATGACCCAAAAAAGGTTTATAGAGCATTGGGAAACAAGGTAAAAGGAATTGAAAGACCGCCCAAAAAAGAAGAAATTGATACGTTTTGGAGAAGTATCTATGAAGATACTGTGGAACATAACAACAATGCTAAATGGCTAGAAGAAGTAAAAGAAAGAATAAGAAGTTTAAAGGTACAGGATATGAAATGGGATGAAGTAACAGCCAGAGAGATTGAAACAAAGTGAAAAAAAAACTCTAATTGGAAAACCCCAGGCCCAGATGCAGTATCTAACTTTTAGTTAAAAGTATTAACATCTTTGCATGCAGATTTAGCCATGAGTAAGAACTATTTATATGTGCCCCCGAACAGGCATCAATCTGGCTAACAGGAAAACACAATGCTCCTACTTAAGAGTGAATCTGCAAGCTACACTTAAAATTATAGACCAATAACTTGCTTTCCGATGACGTATAAACTATGCACTGGAATTGATGCCAACAGAGTTTATAGTCCTTTAGAAGAAAACTCAATTATGGCAGTAGAACAAAAGGGCAACAAAAGAAAGTCATATGGAACAAAGGATCATTTGTTGTTAAATAAAGTCATAGTGGAGAACTGTAAACGGGAAGAATACAAGTATGGCAAGGATTGACCACAAAAAAGCATTTGATAATATCCAACATTCATGGATAAAAGAGTGCTTAAAATGTATAAGATACACCCTACACTGATTGACTACATTACAGTGACCAAGAAAGCGTGGCAGACCACTTTGCATTTAAGCCATGATAAAGGACAAATTATTATCCCAGGGATAAAAATTCCAAGTGGGGATATTCCAGGGTGACTCCGTCACCGCTGCTATTCTGCCCATTAAGCTGTCTACTTAACAGCTTAGAGCATGGCTATAATTTGGCTCCTAGAAAACTATGAAGTGTAAAGACTTCTCATCTTCTCTTTGTCGATGATTTAAAACTCTCTAGCTCATCAGATGATTAACTGAAAGTGCAACTGCAAGTTGTCAAAACTTTCTCAGATGATATAAGAATATCATTTAGTCTTGATAAATGTGCAAAAGCAACCTTTAAAACAGGAAAACTACAGCACCAGGAAAACATCAGTTTAGGACAAGAATGTGATATAAAAAAACTTGAGCAAGATGGAGTGTATAAACATTTGGGAGCTAATGAAGGATCAATAATAAAACTTGAACAAATGCGAATAAAACTTGGTAAGGAATACTTCAGAAGATTTAAATTAATCCTGAAAACAGAGTTGTCATCTAGGAACAAAATCCAAGCTATAAACCAGTTTGCTCTTCCTATCCTAACTTACACTTTTGGAGTGATTGACTGGCCCCATGTTGGATAGATTAGATAGGAAAACAAGAAGGATGCTTCATGCTCACCAAATGATATATAAACGTCAGTGCATACCAAGATTATATATTCCCTGTTCAGAAGGAGGGATGGGGCTCCTTGAAATTGATTGCATGTGTAGTTCTGCAGTTGTGAAACTCCACACATATCTGGTGACCTCACAAGACCCAAACGTAGTGAAAGTTTTGAAACATGAGGAGAATGAATCTAAGATGACTTCCCTGCTGAATCTAGCAGAAGCATATCGGCGTCAAGCAGGAATGGAGATCAAACCAGGAGTAGATAAAAATCAGGCAGCAATTGAATGTGCCAAGAAACAAAAGAAAGAATATAATATGAAAGACCAGATGAGAAGGCAAGAAATGTGGAAAATGCATAAATGTAGTTGCAAGTGTAGAAAACTTCTGGAAGAACCTCATGTTGATCATTAATGAAGGCAGGAATGATTAAGGAGAGGTGAATTCAAACCAAGAGATGAATGGTTACATTTGGCAGCCCAAGACAGTGGGCTACGTACAAGCTGGTTTACAAAAGTCCATTGAAGATGTGGGAGAAACAGAAAAAAGTTAGATTTTGTAAAACTGAATTGGAAACAGTTGCACATCTCATTGCTGGTTATGCATACTAATGGGAAAAGGACTGTATACTGAAAGGCGTAATAATGTGGCGAGATTGTTGCACTGGAAATTATGCAAACATTATGGTACTGAAGTGGCTGACAAATACTGGAAACATGAGCCACAAAGTATCATAGAAAATGATGATGTTTACATCACATTGGATCATCCATTACCAACAGTTCAAAACATAGATGCTAGAAAACTGGATGTAGTGGTCCATGAAAAGAAGACAAAAATAGCATTGATCATTGAAATTGCCACACCTAGTGACTACAGTGTCTTGCATACGGAAAAACACAAAATTATAAAATATCAGGATCTTCAGGCAGAAATGAGAGCAAAGGTTATTTTTGGTTAGAAAGCAGAAAAATGACCTTGGGCTAATTTTGGATTTGAGGAATGCTCAACCCTTTTGTAAAACACATCAAGTTCATGCAGTCCATGCAGTCCATATTACTTGTGCTGAGGAAGGATGACTAGATGTGCTCAATTGACCTCAAGGATCCCTACCATCATATAAAGATAGAGAGGTGGTCCAGGAGGTTTTTGCACTTCCAGTTGGGAAATGATCATTATCAATTCAGAGTGTTGCCATTTGATCTCACCACTGCCTCCAGGTGTTCACCAAGTACATGGCAGTTGTAGCATCTTGGTTGAAGCTGCAGGGGTTTCAAATATTCCCTTACTTAGACGATTGGCTTCTCGCTGCCCCCAACAAGAGCATCCTTAGGGTCAGAGACACCTTACTCCAGTTGTGGACCTCCTTGGGTATTACAATCAACTATGAGAAATTAAGCCTCCAGCCTGTCCAGATGCTAGAATTTATAGGTTGCCACTTGGATACTTTCTTCCAGACTGCAAAACTTCCAGCGTCCAAAGTTTTGAGCCTTAAGTCTCAGGTAGTCTCTTTTTCTTCCATACAGAAAGTCTTGGCATCTCTTCTTCTGAAACTGTTGGGGCAAACAGAGGTCTCTATCAGTCTGGTTCCTCTAACAGGTATGACATGAGGGTTCTACAGTGGCCTCTGGCAGTGCAGTAGTATTTCTTAATGTACTCAGTGGAGTTCCCCATAATTCTGGCAAATGTATATAAAGATCAGGTCAGTTGGAGGCTGGAGTCTTCCTTAGTGTCCAACAGGAGATTGTTTGTCCCCCCCCGACATATTCAGGACCAGTGCCTTCCTTCTTGGGTGGTGCAGGGGGGTGGCATTTTAACGGGAAGACAGTTCAAGGGACCTGTTCCTCTTCCAAGTCCTTGATGTTGTCTTGATTCTGTTTAGTTATGTTGAAAGTTTTGGAAGACTGTCTGAAAAGGTCATGGTGGGAATGGACAAGGTTTTAAGCAGTATACAGAAGCCTTGGGGGAAGAGGTGAAGGCCATCATTGGCAAAGCAGTTTAGACTGTCTACCATCTCTTCCTAGGCTGATATATATTGTACTCCCTTAGAGTATCACCAGAATCTGAGCCAGTTGTTGGTCAGTTATCTTTTGTTCTTACTGTGGCATCATTCTTGGTCATGGTAGAAAACTGCACAAGGCTAGGTCCATACCTACCTCAGGCACATATTTTGAGAGCTACATCAAGTCACTCTTCATATAGTCCAGGAAGGTAAGTCTGATATCATTTGCAGCCACGTGTATAATGACTGTGTCAAATGTGTACTTGTGTTGCAGGGACTTGAGTCTGTGTGTGATGATTCAAATCCTAGCAACTGATTGTGACCCTCGCTTTGCACAGCCTGGTGAGCAGTGCATCATCATTTCTTACTAAGGAGTCACCTATGATGAGGATATTCACACAAGAAATGTCCAGACGAACCACTATGCAGCCGATAAAAATCTTCTTTAATAAAACTTATAAAACCAAGAAACACACCATATTCGTTCTTTGAACTCCAAAAAAAAAGAAAAATCGGATGAGCTCTTTCAGCATATAGCCTTCATCAGATCCCAAAAACACTTTATTTCTTTGGATATTTAATATGAAACCAATCATAATCCCCAAACCAGACCAACTCCCTTTTTCTGGCCAATCAGCTCATCTCAATAGGGACGCCAGCCTTTCAAAATTGGTTTCAACGAAAGTACTGCATTCAGTCCAGGTTTCTGATCCGCCCTCAGATCAGCCATCCATTTAACTTAATTTATCTTTGTTTTGTTCTGAATATCCCCTTCTCTTAAACTTTCTTTTAGAATTTCCATGGTCATAAACTTAAAGCTATGGTCTTTGCATTCCATAGCATGAGTCGCTAGTGCATTAGTTTTGACACAATTCTTCATATCATTCAAATGTCAGAGAATCTTTTCTTTAAACTTTCTATTCATTTTTCCAACATAAAAAGTTGCACAATGCTGGCAGCTAGCAAAATATATTCCATTTTTGCTATTACAATCAGCATGTCCTCTGAACCAGTAACATTTTCCTGTGACTGGGTGCTGAAAGCAATTGGTTGTATTAATATATTTACAGGCTTTGCATCTGCCACACATAAAAGTGTTGTCTTTATGTTTAGACTTCACCTTCTCCTTGCAAAATCCATCTTTATTACAAAACAATCTTTTTAAGTTCTATATATTTTTGAATGCAGATTGCGATGTTTCCCCAACAATACGTCTTAGGTTTTCATCCACTGTTAGGACCGGCCAGTGTTTCCTCATGTCACAGATCTGTGAAATATCATTACTGTATGTCAAAAGACACCATAAATTTTGTTCTTTCACCCCAGACTACTGTATCTCTGACATGATATTACTTCTAACCGAACAACCTGAATCGAAGGGATGTCCTCTGCATCTCCTTATGTCCTGTACTTTACCTCCCATTTTCACATTTTTCTCCTTGTAACCTCTCTCTAAAAGATGTTCTAACTTTTGATGTTCCGATTTATAAACATCTTTTGTGCACAACCTTGAAATCCACAACAATCCATAATAATTGTTTCTCCGCTATGTTGGTAAATATATGTCTCGGATACATGCTGCTTTGCAGCAAATGATTCCTCCATGCATCTTTTCTATATATGGATGTTGTTATGCCTTACATTGCATCCAGAGTTAGTTTGACATCTAAAAAGTCGATCTCCATATCTGACATATGTGTTTCAAAAGACAAAAAGGTGGTGGTAGTGGAAAGATAAGCAGCAAAATCCAACAGGGATTCTTTAGTCCCTTCCCATACAATAAAAATGTGGTTCATAGATGTATGTTTCATGGGGGTGCTACATGTGATGGTTGTTTGAGGTTGCTGTGAGGCTACACGTTTCTTGAGTTACATTTATAGTTAAGGTGGGTTACTTTCAGGAACCTTAGCATACCTAGGTCTCTGTGTTTGGGCTGAGGTGTTTGAGACTGGTTTAGTGTGGTGCTTGACAATATTGTTATTTGCAGTGGCTTTGTTTGAAACAGGTGCTACGTTGTCTAAAGATGCCCATTTCAACCAAGCTAGCTACATAGATGGCTGGAAAGTGAAGATCCATGGTTCCAGATGCTTACTAATGTGGGCTGGAGGGAAAAGTAGTGCTTAAGAGATTAGGAGTTGTTTACTTGGAGTGCTTTTTGTTTAATACGAAGAATACAAGATACACATAGAGACTATTAAGTATGCTCAGAATTTCTGGTGTAGGTTGTATAAAGATAGTTATGGTTCTGAGTACCTGATACAGCGAATGGTTAAAACAGCTATTAGAGAAGCAGTGTCTTGCAAATGCAGGCAACGTAGCAGAAAAATGCAAAAATATTAAACAAGCATACTAGCTGGTAGCAAACCAGCACAATTCAAGATTTTGCTAGCAGTGATACCTCACTTTATTGTACTTCTTAAAACTAATATACCAACTTCTGATTAGCACAGGAGCAAAGCCAGGAGGCAGAGAGGAAGTCTTTTAGTAATGGTTTTCAAAGAAGAAGATGTTTGATAGACCTGATTGATACAGGAAATTTATTCTACGTTCTAGCTGTACTATTGGAATAGAGACTGACTCCAGCAGCCCTCATAGGGACATCTGACTGTGGTAGGCCATTTATTTGAAATAACAAAATAAAAATGTACACAATAAAGAAATAATAAAACTCTGCACACCCTTATTAGGCAGATGGAGGAAATGTAGCTTTACTGTTAGTGACCTTTCCTTGAAGGTATACTGTCAAGATAAACATTTTTCCAGACAACTGTGCATTTTCTTCCAAACAGTGATAATGTAACAGTGAATAACAACATTTGGGTAGAATTCTAAGCAATGTCATGATATCCATAGGAGGATGGCTGTTACAGGATCTCTTTGAAGAACAGCCATGCCAAAATTTACCCTACTCTTAGGTTTTGCATCCAACAGTGCTTGATGAAGATCTAAACAAGAAGAGCATGTCTCAGGTATGAAAACCTGGCTAGTTGATCACATCCCTGGTAGGATATAACCCAAATAACTTAGGCTACTGCAACAGTGCTCAGTCATACAAATGAAAATTCAGGACACTCACTCAGAAACACCCTCCTTTCTACTAACCAAAAACAAAAGAAGCTTGACTATTACTCACACTTCCTGAGTTCTTAGCTTAGTCACACAATTTCATTTCAGCAGGGAACTCAGTGTACCATTATGATGTTGTTTAGGGCCACTGTATTATTCACTTAAGGTTTATAGTGGATTGCTGTTCTATTTGTCATTCTCTGTTGTCTTAAAATAGTAGTGAGAGCACAGTGGCCTGCCACAAAACCCATGCTTGAAACCTTAAACAGTATTTATTACATTACTGGCTGGCCTTTTTCTCCTTCAGTTAATTAGTTATACTCTTGCTGCTGCTCTCTTAACCAAATTAACTGTGTTCCATTCCTCTTCGCAAACTTTTGCACCCAGTTTGTTTGCTGTGAGACTGCAACTGTCTGAAGAAAACTCACCTGTAGAGTCATAGTGTTTTGCAGTACTTTACTCCTTCTAAACATCTCTGTTGTTACTGCAGTCTGGAGCAGCATATCCCTTGTGCTTCCAAAGCATGTGCTAGACTAATATTCCCATTACAATGAATTATTCCACTGACTGCATAACAGATAATGAATCTTCCTGATGGTGTTGGAGCTGTTTCCCACTATGTTCCCTTACCCACTCCGATTCCCCTGCCACCCCTCATGGCATTATGTTTATAGGACCTGTTTTACACCAAAAACTGCACCTACTTCCCACCCCTCTTAAAGCCGTGCACAAATATAGGCATATCCTAGGCACAAGAATACACATACAGAATTCCTAAACCATCAGTCTGCATTTAAGCACTATGTTGTTGTAAATATTGATTGCATTATGTATGATGCCTTGGAGCTTTTCTCCCCGGGCCTCTGATGAAAAAGGACACCTGTGCCGTGCCCACTTGGACTTTCCCTGTAAACAAATGTCAGTAAATAAATCTATTGATGTTACGTAGTCCTATCTCACCGTAATTCTTGCTGAATGGGTTCGGAGCTGATTCTTGGCTCCGACTCGGCCGATACTAAAGCTTGAGACCTTTTACTGGCTCGAGGCTAACCCCTATCCTATGGTGCCTCATGGCAATTCCCCAGATATCATTTGTTGCAAAAGCTTTGAGGTTGTCTCCTTACTGGCTCGTTGGCTAAGTAGAAGATTTTTTTGGTAAATCTTTGATATATTTGTCTAGTTTTCTTCATTATTCTTTCTAAATAATTGTTACCTTTTACCTGTGCGATTGTAGTGAGTGCTTGATCCCCCGTCCCACTATTTAAGATTGTATGGCCAGTTTTAGGTAGAGGGCCGTAGTTGCCCATTTAAATTAGAGGGCCTTTCCTCTCTGAGTGCTAGTCCTTCCTCTTTTAAAAAAAAAAAAATCTTTCTTCTCTTCATAGCTTTGCCTTGTTGTTATTGCTATGTTGTTAGCTTTGTTTTTTCTCAGCAATATGTCCAAAGACAAAGACAGAAAACATAAGGAACACCGTCCTTCTTGGTACAAGAAATGTGACAAGTGTTCTCAAAAAATGTAATTGACTGACAGTCACACCAGCTGTGTGTACTGTCTTGGAGAGGCTCATTTACAAGAACCCTGTACTTTCTGTCATGCCTTTAATACTAGGGTTCTTAATGAAAGAAAATGAAAGCTGATTGACAGGGGTCTTATGACTAATTCCTTCCAGGAACAGCTGGAACTTGGTCAGACAGTTCTCAAAACTTTGAAAAGAAAATTGCCATTGGTTCCAGCTTCTGAGCCATCAAAAAAGTCTAAAGTGATGGAGTCGAGGAGTTCTGACTCCGATTCCACTTCTGTCTCGGTGCCAAGACAACTTTCTGTATCGAGACACTCACCTGTTTTGGACCCTATTTCTCTAACCTTGAGATCTCCTTCTATCTCCACCCGTTCCTCCAGGAAACTTTCGGATGAGGATATTTTGCGGGTGGTGAAGAGGGTGCTCTGTGACCCGGCTCTGGCTAAATAGTTTGCTCTTCCGGACCCAAAGGCTTTGGAGCTGTCCCATCTTCAGACTACTGCTCCGCTCTTGGAGTCGAACACTTCAGGTCCTTCTGTGCTGGATCCTTTGGTTCCAAGAATTTGTCCTGCTTCCTCAGAACCGATAACTCTATCCTTATTGGCTCAGTCTGGAGTCGACTCTGAGAGGGATAGTCAGCCCATTTTTTCTACGGAACCGACCCTCCCTCTTGATGCTTCGGCTCATCTGAGCTCGGTTCCCACGTCTGCTTCGGAACCTTTCCCTCCTGCTTGGAGCCGACCTTCCGTTTCCTCGGAGCAGAGGTCTTCTTCAAAGCATGGTGAAAAGGCCTTCAAAGCAATAGAGAAAGCTTTGTCCAGTGCCAAAGCCCTGCCTTTGGACCCGAAGTCACTCCAGCAGCCGGTAGCAACCTCTTCTCCCCCGCCTGCCCCTCAGCATAGGAAACCAGAGACTCAAGGAACCCCCAAAGGAGATGTCCCTTCTTCCGAGACCTCCCCAGATTATCCCACTGGAGAGCTCCCTTGAAAGAGACTTTGTAAGAGGAAGCACATTGACTCACCTGAGTCTGTCACGTCAGACACTGATTTGGATGAGTCAGAAGGGTCCCCAAGATCCCCCCCCCCCGAGGATGTCTGTTTTGCAAACATCCTTGAAATCCTTAGACAGAGGGGTGATTGGAAGACCTCTGACCCTACTGAGGATGAATCAGTGTACCTTGAGGCCTTTGGTTCCTGACCTTCCACCTCCTGGGTGACACGGCCATATGACCAACTTTTGGGGGTCATATCCTGGAAAGCTTGGACCTCCTCGGACACAGTGGAGCCTGTGGCCAAACAAGTTTATAACCACTCCGGAAGACAAATCTTTTTTTTTTAAGGTAGTTCCTGTGGATGCTATGGTGGTAGCAGCGGCCACAAAAAAGGAGTTGACAGAGACATCTTCAAATATCCATCCTCTTAATAAAGAGTCCAGGACGATGGATAGGTATGGAAAGCGTACCTTCTCTTCAGCAGCATTTTCCTTATGGTCGCTGAATTACCTGTCCCATTTTACTAGACTTCAATGGGATCTCCTGAAGGAGTTGGGAGATACCCTTCAGGGTTCAGTAGCTTTGGGATCCACGGACAAGGTATCTGTGCAGCTCTCCACCCTTACATCTATCGCTAACTCCTCTATGAGGCTGATTTCCTATGCAGCTGATGGAGTGAGCAGGGCAGCTGCAGCAGGAATTTCTCATAGAAGACATTCCTGGATGCATCTCCTTTACTGTCTCCTTTGATGGTTCAACTCTTCTTGGACCACAGGTAAAAGAGACTTTGATCAGGTGCGAGCAGGAAGGGAAAATCTTATCTGCTGTTGGAGTCCATTTCTCCCTTCCTTGTAGACTCTATCCCAAGGGACAAACAGGAGGGAAAATGTGGTTCCATAAATCCCAAAAAGGTTTCCCTCAGGCACAAGGTCAACCCTCCCCTAGAGGCAGAGGGGATAGGATATAATGCTCGCGGCAGAGGAGGTCCGCAACATCAGGGAGACAGAGATGCTTTCTCTGACCATCCCTTCCATTGCCCCTGAGGGGTTGCCTGACTGTCCATCTCTGGAGGCAGTTGGGGGCCGTCTTTAACTGTACCCAAGCGCCTGGCTACAAATTTCCCAAGATCATTGGGTACAAAATATAATTTCCAGAGGTTACCTTTTTCCTTTTATTTCCAATCCCCCGGTAAACCGGTCTTTACCAGATATGCCACCCTTCAATTAGACCGTGCAGCATCAGAGGTCATCTCCTTGCTTCAAAAAAGAGTCATCCAAGAAGTCCCCACAGAGCAAATAGGATCCGGAACTTACTCATGATTCTTTTTAGTTCCAAAAAAGACAGGGGACTGGAGATCAATTCTAGATCTCAGCAAACTCACCAAGTCTGTAAAGAAATCGAAGTTCCGTATGATCACTCTGCAGTCATTTTTCCCCTTATCAGGAAAGACAATTGGATATACTCCATAGATCTTCAGGACACATACTACCATATCAAAATGGACAGGTGTGACAGAAGACATATACCCTTTTGGCTGGGAACCAGTCATTTTCAGTTTCGAACACTGCCCTTCGGCCTCAGTACAGCCCCAAGAGTGTTCACCAAATGCATCGCAGTGGTAACGGCTCACCTGAGACGTCAAGGATTCCAGGTGTTTCGGTACCTAGACGACTGGCTCCTCACTGCCACCAAGCACCAACTAATCCAAACTATGGATGAGACACTATCCTTGTGCGCCAGATTGGGCATTACAATAAATCTAAAATAGTCCGCCTTATCTCCATCGCAGAGCATTGTCATCTTAGGCTCAGACATAGACTCAACCACCATGACAGCAAAACTGACACCAGAAAGGATAGAATCGTAGCACAACCAAGTCAGATTCTTGCTGAAGAAAGACAAAAGTACAGGCCAGGATAGTCCTTCAGGTTCTAAGGACTATGGCTTCCACCATTCTCTTGCAGGATCTCCCCTTGTCTCACCAAATACTCTATCACAAACTCTTGCAAGAAGGATCTAACATGGTGGTTACATACATATCAACTTGATCTAGGTTGCTCACTTGCACCCCCTCAACAAAATGCAGTCTTGACCACGGATGCTGCCCAGATAGGGGGGGGGGGGCATTATCTGGGAATGATGGTCCAAGGTATCTTGCAGGATCACAAGAACCACTTGCACATAAGTGTTCTGGAGATAAGAGCGGTGCTGTATGCATTGCAAGCACTTCACATTTCTCTTCCCATTGGGACAATTGCTATTCAGTCAGACAACATGTCTGTAGTGTGGCACATAAACAAGCAAGGGGGAACCACATCTTACCCACTTTGTCGGGAGGCTCTAAGAGTATGGAAATTGGCGATGGACACTCAACGCTTTTTGGCAGCAACTCACATTCCGGGGAAGTCCAATGTGATAGCAGACAAATTGAGTTGAGCAATTCTGATGCCTCATGAGTGGTCCCTGAATACAGAAGTTGCGGAAGAGATTTTCTGCAAATGGGGCCAGCCTTGGTGCGACCTATTCACCACATGCATGAACACCAAATGCAGCGACTACTTTGCCCTCATTCCCCATTCAAGGATGTCACCCAGGGATGCTCTGGTCCACAATTGGCCTCCAGGACCCCTTTATGCTTTTCCACCTTTTCCTCTCATACCAAAGTGATTCAGAAAGCAAAACTGTTGAAGAGTACCCTGATCCTCATTGCTCCTTATTGGCATCGCCAAGTCAGGTTCCCCTTCCTGTGGCCCTATCTCTTGGAGGAACCATGGATTCTGGAACTATCTCCAGACCTTCTGATTCATCAGTCAGGACAGTTCCATTTTACCATCCAAACCCTGAAATTGACAGCATGGCTGCTCCAGTTCCAAGAATAGCCAGGTGCAATTCCCTTTCCCCTACAGTCAAACACATCCTGATTTCTTCACACAAACCTTCCACCAGGAAATTATATTCCAGTAAATGGAAAAGATTCTCCATTTGGGGCATCAAACCAAGACATAGATCCCTACTCAGCTGCCATAGAGTCTATCCTGTCCTTCCTTGCATCCATTTTTCAAGAAGGAGTTGCAGCTGCTACCATTAGAGTTCAGTTAGCTGCCATCTCTAATTATCATTTCGGCTACATGGGAAATCCAATCATGTCCCACTCGTTATGCAAGACCTTTTTGAAAGGAGTCCTCCTTCTCAGACCTCCAATCAGGCAACCACCGGAGGTCTGGGACCTGAACTTAGTTCTCACATCTTTAATTTCTCCACCTTTTGAACTGTCGTCTTCATTTGATTTGAAATTGTTATCTTGGAAGACATTGTTCTTAGTTGCTATAACATCTGCTAAGAGAGTTTCAGAATTGCAAGCCCTCACCATTCAACCTCCTTATATTGTTTTCCACAAGGAGTCTCCCTCAGAACTAATCCTTCCTTTCTTCCTAAGGTATGTTCAAAACATAATCTCAGCACAACTATCGAATTACCAGTTTTCTTCCCAGATCATAGTAACAAATCATAGTACAGACTACATCAATTAGATGTCCACAGAATTCTCAGGTTTTACATGCACAGGGCTAAAGATTTTTGAAAATCGGACCAATTGTTTGTTTCCTTCTCGGACAAAAACAACGGCTTGCCTGTCTTTAAGGTCACTTTGTCTAAATGGCTTTCAGACTGCATCTCATTTGCTTACAAAACTGGTGGCAAACAATTACCTGCCTAAGTAAAAGGCCATTCAACCAGAGCAGTATCAGCTTCATATGCGTTTAGATCAAAACTCCCAATTGATACCATTTGCGCAGCAGCTACTTGGGCAAGACCTCATACCTTTGTCGCTCATTACAAATTGGATTTGGCCTCCTGGGACAGGTCATCCTTTGGGTCCACTGTGCTGAAGAGTCTCTTTGCTTGAGCCACCCGGGATAAAGGTGCTAGGGACGCTGTCCTGTCCTGCAAGAATTACTGCGAGATAGGACTACCTAGCATAAAGAAGTTATGTACTTACCATAACGTTCCATGTTTGGAGTCCATCTAGCCTATATTCTTGAGTCCCGCCCTCCTTCCCCCTTCCTGTATCCTGGAGGAACTGGTGGACTATCCATTATGCTGTCTGACCTTGTAGTTGTCTGTCCACTTGGAATGGATAGTAATACAAAGTATTTTGTTTGTATGTACATAGTTATTGATAGTTTACTTACTGTTATGTACGTAGTTACTTTCTTGCAAACAAGATCTGGGGAATTTCCGTGAGGCACCATGGGATAGGGGTTAGCCTTGAGCCAGAAAAAGCTCTCAAGCTTTAGTATCGGCCGAGTTAGTGCCGAGAATCTGCTCTGAACCCATCCAGCAAGAATGTAGGTGAGATGGACTACAAACATGGAACGTTATGGTAAGTACATAACTACTTTTTAAACATCATTCTCTGTGTTGTCAAAATGCCCTTTATTTTTCAGTTCTGTGCACCAATGGGCCTTGGTTTTGCTGTTGGTTATTGTGTGCTTGCCTGGATTAAGATCACATCAGTGGATACCTTTTTAGATAAGAAGTTGCTCCTGTATATGTATCCATAACACCAGGAAAGTAAGCAACTATATTACAGTTATTTTATTCTAATATTCTATAAGAATTGTTTCAAAGTATTTTATTGTAAGTGCATTATTTTGTTCTTTAACTACACAGTTTGCTCAACCAGCTAACAGGTCTGTAGTACTGTGGGCTGCAGGAATTCATGACTGATTTAATCCCTGGCTTGTTACAGTTCCACTGATATTGCTGTAAGATAGTCTTTGTCAGCTCTAATTATGATCTATCATACACTTGCCTTAGATTCAATGGCACTCACAAATAAAGTTAGCATTGCTAGGAGCTTTTCTCAGTTCTTCAATCCCCATAAAGCCCTCATTAGGACTTGTGATTGTAATAAGCCATTTGTTTGAAATAACCAGATACAGTTATAACCACATTAAAAGTACACAATAAAAATAAGAAAACTATACACACGTTTGTTAAACTAAGCTAGTAGACCTCAGCAGTAGTTCACAGCCTCAGGAAGACTGGATCATGTGTAACAAGCTTGTGTTTGGTTTCAGATTGCTTGTTACAGATCTGTTTTGCTGACTGGACTGCTTTCTCCTGCCCTTTGTTCTTCAATTTTATACATCACTGGGCTTTGATTTTGCTTTTGGCCATTGTAGCATGCCTGGACTAAGACTACTTTTGTGAATACATTTTAAACAAGAAGTTACTTCAGAGTATCTCTACACCAGGAAAATGAGCAGCAGTTTTATTCTAAATTCTGTCAAAATTATTTTAAAACTTTTTGTTGCAAGTGCATTACTTGTTCTTTATAATTAAACAGCTTATTCAGTGAGCTAGTTAGCCTGTAGTAGTATGTCATACAGTGTTTAGTCTGTTTTCATTTGTTGCTTGTTACAATGACATTGAATTTTTCTCCAACTTTCTCACCCTGAGCCTGATGCAATTTTAAAAGCAGAGTCTCTGTTTTCTACCCCTTATGGTGATTTGACTACCAAAACCTCTTCCTCCCCTCTTTAACTGTGGTTGTCAGTAAACACAAAAGTGTCAGTTGTGTAAGCTGTGATTGTCAGTAAACACAAAATGTCAGTTGCATAAGCTGTTTAAATGTTTGATTTTTATTTATTTATTTATTTATTTTATTTTTGTGTAAGTACTTTTCTCTCCTATTGCATTAAAAAGATCTAAAATACTGAGTACCCACAAAGCCAACCAGTATTGCTCTTGAGTTAACTTCATTTGTCTCTGGGAATGCCTTGCAGTCTCATTTCAGCTTGTATTGCTGGGAAAGAATAGTTGTGTAAAATATTACCATAACCATTGTTGCCCTTCTCTTCCATGTTGTAGTATTCTAATATGTGGGATTCTCCACCTGAGGTGACCCGAACATCCAGCTCATATAAAAAGCTTAGCCTGGCTGCTGTATGGTACGCAGATGTCACATGCAGGGACCATAAACCATGGGCCATTAATGCGACGTCTGAATGCACAAACACCAGAAATAAACGCCCCAGTCAGACAATAGTCTAAGGCAAGTTGAAAGGATGCCAGTGAGGTAGGAATACTGCAAAATGGAAGAGAAGGACATCTATGGTTATGGTAAGATTTTACACAACTATTCTATGTGTTTCTATTCTCATGTTGCAGTATTCTAACATGTGAGAGGGTACCAACGCTCAACCTGTGTTATGGGAGGTGGAAGAGGATTTAGTCTCCAGGAATCCATGGAGGATGGCTTTAGCAAATCCTGCCCTAGCCCTAGTGATGCAGTCCAGTCTATAATGTTTAGTGAAAGTGTGGACTGAAGACCATGTGGCAGGCTCTAAAATGGTGGCTGTATCTTGCCCCTAGAAGAATGTCTGTGATGATGCCACAGTTCTAGTTGAGTGGGCTGTGACTGTGTAGGTTAACTGTTTCCCATGGAAGGAGTAGCAGAAAGATATTGTCTTGGCAATCCATGAAGATAGATTGTTTGGATACAGATTCCCCCAGAGCCCTAGGGTGAAAAGATACAAACAACTGGCTGGACTTTCTGATGTCCTTATTTTTATCCAGACTGAATCTGAGTTGCCTGTGAACATCAAGGGAATGGGGCACTCTCTTACTGTCATTCTGAGGGGAAGGAAAGAAAGTGGGTAAATGAACAGATTGGTTAAGGGATTTTTCATTGACCACTTTAGGCATGAAGGAGAGGTTTGTGCGAAGAGAGACCCTATCCTTATGAAACATTAGGTAAGGTGGGTTAGTCATGAGTACTTGTAACTCTGACACTGTTCTGGCTGAAGTTTGGGTCACAAGAAGCACTGTTTTCTAAGTGTACATCTTTAAAGTGGCTGATGCTACATGTTTAAATGGAGCACTAGTGAGGTTTTCCAGAATGAAATTCAAATCCTGAGGGGGAGAGATGGGTTTTCTCCGTGGTCTGATGTGAAAGACCCCCTTGAGAGAAAGCTTCACCTCTAATCTGGTTAGTAATGGTGGACTGAGAGGTAAGCAGGTTGAGATAACTGACAAATGGACTTTCACTGAGGAGTATGAAAGGTCAGATTTTAGGAGCTCACACAAATAAGACAAGACTAGAGGGACATCCGCCTGAAAGGGGTCTAGTTGTCTATGAAGACACCAAGTGGATAACCTTTTCCATTTGGATAAATAGCATCTCTTGGTGGTGGGTTTCCTGGCCTCCTGCAGGACAGATAACATGTCCTCTGAGTAAAGGTGTCTAAATGGGATCAAAAGTTTATCATCCACAGGGTTAGTTGGAGAGTTTGCAGGTGTGGGTGGATAAGAGAACCCTATTGTTGTATGATGAGGTTCACCTTGTGAGGTAACTTGTGGTGATTGCCCTTGGCTAATGACAAAAGAAGGGGGAACCAGTGCTGCCTTGGCCAAAAGGGGGTCACCAGCAAGATTTTTGGCTTGTCCTGCTGAATCTTCAACAGGACTTTCTGTATAAGAGGGAAGGGGGGATGCATACAGAAACATCCCCTTCCAGGAAATTGTGAAGGAGTCCACTCTCCAGGCTTGTGGGAAGGGGGACCTTGAGCAAAATAACTGTAGTCTGTTCTAAGGGGAGGCAAACGGATCTATCTGTGGTGTACCCTACCTGTGGACTATGTCCAGGAGAATGCCTCTGTGCAACATGCATTTGTGATTTTGAGACAATGACCTGCTAAGAGCATCTGCCTGATTGTTGTTTTGTGATGGGATGTAAACTGCCTGTAGTGTTACTTTAGAGAGGGTAGCCAGTTCCCATACTTGGATGGCCAGTCTGCAGTGTAAGGAAAACTTGGTCCCCCCTTGCTTGTTGATGTACCACAGGACTGTGGTATTGTCTGTAAAAGATTTTGGGGGGGACTGGATGTATGAGGGGAAGGAATGCCTTCAGGGCTAGGAGAAGGGCAGTCATTTCCCCTGATGCTGATGTGTTTTTTTCGAAGGTAGGGGTCCTACTGGCCCTGCACCCTGAGTTCATTCATAGTGGCCCCCCACCCCAGATCTGATGCATCTGTGTACACCTGTTGAACTGCAGTGGGAGGCTGTAAAGGAAGCCCTGGATTCAGATGAATTTGCTGAATCCACCACCTGATTTCTTTCTTTAGACAGGGAAGGAATGGCACCTGAAACTGTAGTGGATGGGTGTGCTGGGACCATACATTCTTCAAAAACTGTTGAAACTTCCTGATGTGTAGCCTGGCAAGAGTTAACATGGGGAGAGTGACTGCCATCAGACCCAGGAGGCAATGGAATTCCCTGACTGAAATACAGTTTACTAGGAGTAGTTTTTGAAAGACGTTGGTCAGTGAAGTGACCTTTTCTGGTGGGAGAAAGGCTTTCATCAAATCCATTCTTATTCTGCAACCCAAGAAAATATGGTCTTGGTAAGCAATACGAGAGGACTGGAGAAGGTTGACTGTGAAGCCCTGGCTTTTAAGGAGTGAGATAATGAATTGAAGGTGTCTTTGCAGAGTAGTTGGATCCTCTGCCTGGATAAGGAAGTCGCCCAAGTATAAGAAAATTTGAATGATTGGTTACTTGAATAATGAGTGTTTTTGGTTGTATTTAAAGAATAGCTATTAAGTCATTTGTTACTTCTGATGAAGCATCCTAGTCAGGCACAAAAGCGCTTACATTATTTTATTATTTTTGTTTTGTAACTTTAATATTAAAGTTTATTCAGCCACAAACGTGTCTGTCACCTCATTGTTTGTTTTATTTATTGAAGATTTCAGTGCCTTTTGTTCTGCAAAAGGCCACTATGGGAGCTAGACATTTTGTAGGAGCTAGACATTTTGTAAATACCCTTGGTGTGCTGTAGACAAAGTAAAGGACAAGGCAGTAAACTGATAGTGTGAAGACTGTTCTGCGAAATGCAGGAATTTGCAAAAGGCTGAGTGGATAGGGATGTGAAGATTAGCCTCCTTTAGGTCTAAAGTGTCCATGAAGGAACTGGGTGTCAAGAGTGGAAGAAGGGCTTGTGGGGACATGCACAAAGGGGGTTAGAAGAGACAAGTCCAGGATGGGTCTCCATGGACCCTCCTTTCTTGGGACTAGAAAGAGCCTGGAATAGATGCTTTGACCTTCCTGTCCTGGGGCACACTTTCTGTAGTGCACTGTAGGACCAGATCTTGAATCACTTGAGAAATTATCTGGATTTGTTTTTGTGGAGGGAGGGGTATACCTTTTGAGGAAGGTTTTTCTGCCAAGTCATAAAATATCCTTTTTCCACAATTGATAGAACCCAGTTGTCTGAGGTGATTTGTTGCAACAGGGGAAGACAGTGAGAGAGGCGGCCGGAAAGGGGTAGGTAGTAAGGGACGTTTTGACAGTCACGCATTGTTAGGTCTGTCAGGAGAGGTCTGTTTTTGATTAGTTTGTAGGTGCTAGGTCTGGAAGATGAAGGTTTCCTGACACCTTTTCTGGATTTGGAGGTAGAAGGAACAGAGGCCTTCCTGACAAAACTTGGTGTGGCAGGGTAGTTTCTGTAAGCTTTTCCTGCAGACTTGAACAATTTTGCTGACTGTTTCCCAAAGGAGGACGCTATTGTCGAGAGAGGCATCCATAATTTTGTTTCTGAACTCATCTGGCAGTGGCTGTAGCCTAAGCCAGGAGTACCTACGAAGGACTGATGCTGATGAAGCTGACCTAGCTGATGCTTCTGCAGCATCATAGCTGCATTTAATAGAGTGTCTAGTGACTTGTGCAGCTAAAGAAAGTTTAGAGGCAACTTGTGGTTTGGTGGGAGAATCTGGAATGGGGGACAGCAGATTCTTGGCTTGTGAAACTAGGTCTAAAGCATATTTTACCATATGAGTTTGGTAATTAATGGCTCTAAAGGCCAGGGTTGAAGAAGTATAAATTTTCTTTCCTAACCTGCCCATCGGTTTGCTATTGTTATCTGATGGCAGTAGGGAAGAAGAGGGTAGCTGCCTGGATTGTCTGCTGAGACAGCAGTAACAGCTGGGTCTGCCATGGGAGGTTTAATAAGGAATTTGAAGTCATCAGGGACTTTATAGAACCTGTCTGGTCTCTTAAGGGCAGGTGCCTGAGACTCTGGAGTCATGGAATCTGAGGCAAAAGCGTCCAAGTAGGCTGGGATTACTGGAGCTATAGCAGAGGGGGAGGGTGACTCCATCTGCAGAAGCTCATAATACCTCTTTTGTACTTCTGTCATTTGTGTGGAATCCCATTTAAAGTATTCCCTCATTTTGGAGATAGTTTCCCAAAACTGATGTCCTCAGGTGGGGATTCACCTTCCAAGGAATCCTCATCAGGAGAGCAGTATTCCAGGGGAGAAGCCAGCTGTGAGGCATAGGAGAGGGACTCAAAAGAAGAAGAATCTTCCTCATGGGTCTGTGGATGTGTCAATGGCCAGCAGAAGCAGGCATGGAGATCAAGTTTGGAAGAGCAGCTGGAGTCTGTGATGAAGTAGGCCTCCGACTAAGAAGGCCTGAAAGAGAGATTGGGAAAATGCCTGACAGTCAGGCAAATCTTCTGATGGAGGAGGCAGATGCCTAGACTTCTGTTTCTTTTTGAGAGAAGGAGCCTTAAGTCCTGGCTGAGTAAGTAAAGGCCTAGTATCTGATGTTAGCCTAGGACTAGAAGGGCCTTCCTCTGTAATGGATGGTAACAGTAGCCGTTTGGACGAACCTTGTTCCACCCTTGACATTGGAGGCAGATGTCACAGGTACCTCCGCAGAAGTGCACGCTGGAGAAATAAAGGCAACATCTGAAGCGGTACCCACCAAAGTTGCCAAGCCTATCAGATGTATCTCAGCCCCTAGAATGGTAGCTGGTGGGACGTCCTTACTCGGAGGCACAGTATCGGGCCTAGCTACTTTGGCCATCTTTTTTGGCAGTTCTACCAAGATGGCTGGTTCCGGTTCCATACCTGAGGCAAGACGTTTGAGTCATTGGTTCTCAGCAAAAAGCTTTAGGGCTGTGAGATAGCTGTGCAGTGTTTTAGGAACAAATGACTGGCAGATAGAACATGTTTTGCAGTCGTGGGAAGGCCTTAAGCAAAATAACAGAGGTTGTGGCTGTCTTTGTGTCAAATTTATCATCCGATCTTACATTTTCCCTACCTAGATGACATGGACGGAATCAGCTAAGGATAAATTATACAGCAACCTAAGCTAGCAGAGAAAAGAGAGGAAAAAATTCCCCAATGGGGTACTTATCTTTTCAAGAGTCACTTGTGTGGAGCAGAACGAGCAACCTGACGTTCGACTGGCGGCAGAGAGGTTCTGAGGTCTGTGCGTGTGGACGTTGCATTTATGGCCCACAGTTTGTGGTCTCTGTGTGTGACATCCCATGTGCCATACAGCAGCCAGGCTAAGCTTCTGTATATGAGCCAGACATAAGGGTCGCCTTGGGTGGAAGATCCCACATGTTAGAATACTGCAACAAGAAAATAGAAGGACATCTAGTAGATCAAACAGGAAGGTTCCTGTCCTTAGATTGCTAAAGGTCAAGTAACCCTTCTTATCTTTCCGTCTGCTTAGTGTACAGTGCAGTACCTAGAAGGTTTATTCTTTTTCCATATTTCTTTTAAAATCTCATGCTAGTGTTATATTATATAGACCATACAAATTCACTTCATTAGCACTCATTTACAGGGATGAAGTCAGAGAATTCTATTGTGTACTCTCATGCTCTTTTTGCTGCTCCAAACCTACCTGATAATTAAAAAGTGGACATATTTGTCAACATGTTGCCCCCCCAGCACGTAATAAATGTAGGCACCACTTTCAGATCTTACTACTAAAATTAAGTGTATTGTTTTCAAGCTAAGTACATCTTATAGAAATCATTAATTTAGGCAGTTGTGGAGATATGGCCTGAAAATCTATAGTTTCTCAAAGTATTGCTTAGAGAATTGTACTTGAGTACAAAGAGTATACCTAGCTACACCCTTGCTAATTTAGGACCTTTTTGTAGTGTATATTCATTTAATGGGATCAGAGACAGAACTGCTTTGGTTTTAAACTCTAGTGAGAGAACAGGTAGACCTAAGCCATTTTTAGGCCATTGATTGCTTGTAGAACCTTAAATTTTGCTGTTTTACTATTGCCTAGTGGCTTGTAAGAAATTGTTTGCATTTCTCTGCTATTATAAGTTGTCTGCATTCATGTGGTCTTATGCTAATTTGATCAAAGCTGCTCGATGCTAATTAACCACACCACTGACTGAGACTGTAGATTTGATTAATCTCCATCTTAGAAACACCTAAGATAAGTACTTTTGCATTTCTTAATGAGTTATTGAAATAGCTCTGCACTTACTTTTGGCGTTTATTGTGATATGAGTCACAATTGCTTTGGTTTAAATTTTAGTGAGAGTAGAGTAAGAACTAAGCTATTTCTAGGCCACTTTGACAAAGTGTAAGTAAGGCCCTGGTCAAAAAGTTCAGAAAAATGTTGTGGCACCAGAGGGCTAGAACAGGCATTTTGTTGCAGCACCAGAGGGCTGCTAGAACAGGCATTTTTTTTTTCTGCACCTCCTTGAAAGTCATTTCCATTTGGCTGGATGTGATTTTGGTGTTAGTCTTTTTTGCTTACTGCAGTATGTAGAATACCTGGGGAAAGAACTGATAACTTGTTTTCCTGCCTTTCTCGACTAGTTTAGACCAGTATACAGGCATTGCTGTATTCTGGGCTGTGGTGTAGTTCCTGTGTTGTCCATTACCTTACTTGGATAGAAGGAAGTTTCTTTGCTCACCAGTGGGAGTGGGGAGTCTTGAGCAGCCTACCTGTCCTTGGGGGAAGTGACCTCAGCACAAGAAGCTGTTAGTAATTGGTTGTTTGGGACCATTCCTAGCTCTTTTGTAGTTCACTGCTTAAAATCCGCCTCTGGGCGTTTTTTTCTGGCTATACTGCTCAGACAAGCTCCACGTGGGTTTACAGAGTGGTCCTAGCAGCAAGGAACTCGAAAAGCGACTACCTTCTGGATTTAAGTATCTTTGCTTTTTGCACTGAAAATAGCTTCTGCTGCTTACTTTGAACTAGCCTGAACTGTTTTTTACTGATTACTGCATTTATTTTAAAATCTGCACTTAAAGTTACATTTAGTCGAATTTAGTCGAAAGTTTGCTTGTTTGTTTGTTTAATTGAACTGTGGAGGCTGCCCACTAAAGTGTGCTAGCCTGTGTAACTAATTTATCACTGTCTCTGCATTTTCTGTGTATTTCTGCAAAAAAACAAAAATAATCCTTGTTTTCCCGCCTTTCTCGACTAGTTTAGACCAGTATACAGGCATTGCTGTATTCTGGGCTGTGGTGTAGTTCCTGTGTTGTACATTACCTTACTTGGATAGAAGGAAGTTTCTTTGCTCACCAGTGGGAGTGGGGAGCCTTGAGCAGCCTACCTGTCCTTGGGGGAAGTGACCTCAGCACAAGAAGCTGTTAGTAATTGGTTGTTTGGGACCATTCCTAGCTCTTTTGAAGTTCACTGCTTAAAATCCGCGTTTGCACGGCTGTGCGCGGTCGTGCGCATAGGGTTAAACAAGGTTAAACTTTTTCTGGCTCCGCCAAGTCTGCTCTTCAATTTTTCCCTTAGAACTGTTCTACTTGCAATCTAAACAGCCTATACTCTATCTGAAAAGCTCAGCACTTGCTCCTAAAGCATTTTGTATACAGGTAAAGCACTCTTAAACAAACGAAAGTACTTCATTCACCTAAATTCTGTTGAGTACCCATTTCCCTATAGGTCCTTTCTGACTCAGTTACACAGCAATCTTTTTCACTATTTCTAGCATGTCGAAGGGTCAGTTGCTGGTGTCCTCTCCTGTTCAGCTGGTGAATCTGGGAATCTTGAGGCAATGTTACAATTGCCTCATGTACACAGACAACCCTCTCCTCCTCCCAACAAATACAAATATATGCGAGAGATGCAACTATATAGCCAAACTGGAGGCTGAGCTCTCTCAATTCAGTAGTGGCAAGACCAGTCAGGAGGAGAAGGTAACCACGCACACCACAAACCCAGTCTCACATAGAACTATCACAACTGCAAACCAAACACATAAACACACAAAAACATACTCTGAAGCGCTGATTAAAAATCTACCAAAACAACAGAGGCCTCCAAAGCAGACACCCAAGCAACCACCACCTCAAGACATAGCACATGCAACACATAGTTCACAAAGTCAGTGTGCTAAACAGTCACAGCCCTTAAGGCCAAACAACATGCCAGACACACTTGTAATAGGTGACTCCATAGTCAGGCACACTGACGTCCCGCTCACCAGACTGAACAAGGAGTGGGTCACAGTAAGCTGCCTGTCGGGAGCTAGAATCCGCCACATAACACAAGCACTCGGGTCACTCCACAGCAAGTACAAATATGACTCAGTCATTGTACATGCCGGTGTGAACGACCTGAGACGTACCTCCCTGGACTACATGAAAAGAGACATAGAGGAGCTCTCTGATTATGTAGCCCAGGCCGGTATGACCCTGACCCTGAGCAGCATCTTACCCTCACCAAGAATGATGCCACAGTACAAAGACAAAATGATCAGTTTTAACAATTGGCTTAATTACTGGTGTCATTCTAAGGGGATCCAGTGTCTGTCTGCTTGGGATGACATGCTTGACAAGCAGCTGCTTCAAGGGATGGCTTGCACCTGTCACCCTGGGCTTCGGATATTGGCCAAGGCTCTTGCCACCCCATAGTGCCTTTTTAGGCAAGGCTCAAATGACAAACCTACCTCCCTAGAAAACACAAGTGGAAAAAACTAAGGGTAATGCTGCTCAATGCCAGAAGTCTAAACCTCAAGATGCACGCCCTCGAAGCCCTCCTCAGTATGGAGAACATCGATGTCTGTGCAGTGACTGAAACCTGGTTCAAGGCTCCTGAGAGCACCCCAGCACTATCAGGTTTTACCTCATATCATGCTTTCCGGCCCCAAAACTTGGACCGAACCACAAAAGGAGGGGAGTATCCATTTTCATCAAAGATACCCACACCTCCAGGTTAGTGGCAACGCACGAAGCATCGGAGACTATCCAGGTGCAACTAACCATAGGCAAAACTGCCTTACAGTTTGTAGCATGCTACAGACCACCCTCTCAAACTCAGGAACCCCACACAGCCTTCCTGAAGACACTGGAGAGTATGAATGTCTCTCCAAATACCATCATTTTGGGAGACTTCAACTACCCAAACATAGACTGGGAACATTACTCAAGCCCCAACACCCTAGCCCAAAGGTTCCTAGAATTCATAAACTCAAATGCAATGGAACAACTAGTCACCATTCCCACAAGAGGAGACAATATACTAGACCTGATCATCACAAACATGGGGACAAAATGCTCCACACCGGAAGTACATCCCTCTTTGGTAAGATCAGACCATAAATTAATCTCACTGGAAATCCACATCCCGCCCCCACCACCTGCACAAAAGACCACAGTGAAGAACTTCTCAAAAGCAAACTTCACATTTCTTAAGACTGAAGTGGTATCTTTCAAGGCCCCTGGGCCAGTGGAAACCACAACCCACACTGCTGAATCCTTTGCAAATGCCTTCTATGGGCACCTTCAAGAATGCATGGATCATGCAATCCCAAATAAATCCAAGACCCATTCCCCCAAAGGCAGGCGCCCGGTCTGGTGGACCCCAGCCATAAGCAAACTTTACAACAGAAGGAGGAAGCTACTACATGACAGAGCAAAATCCCTAAAAGGGAAGGCATCTCTGATCAGTACTAGCAAAAAACTCAGATGACTCATAAAATCATCCAAGGCCAACTTTGAGAGAAAAATCGCAAAAGACACAAAAGACAATCACAAGGCCTTCTTTAGCTATGTTAGAAACCTGGGTGGAAACTCCCAGATATGCTCAGAGTTAGTCCAAAATGACACAAAATACACTGAACCCACTGACATTGCCAACATTCTGGCAGACAGGTTCAGTGCAAATTTCTCCTCCCCCTCCCCCCCAAAAGAAGAAATAACTATCCCAGCAGAGTGTAGCCTCCCTAACATCTCAGATGCCCAGGTGAGAGCCGCCCTCTCTAAAGCTAAAAACACAGCATCAATGGGACCGGATGGTGTCCCGGGCTGTGTGCTACATGAACTCAAGAGGAACTAAACCCACACATAAGGCTGCTGTTTAATCTTAGCCTTACTACAGGATACGTCCCCAAAGAGTGGCGTACGGCAACAGTGGTCCCACTTCACAAAGGCGGTGCTTCTACGGACCCTGGAAATTACCGCCCCATAAGCTTGACGAGCCTGGTCTGCAAAGCTATGGAGAGGATCATTATGGAACTCATAAACAAAGACATTGGGGACCTACAGACATTGGATCCTACCCAATTTGGCTTTGTCAAGGGCAGATCCTGCCTTTTGAACTTGGTCGACTTTTTGAAACAGTCACTAAGGCCATTGATGAGGGTAAGGCAGTTCACACAGCCTACCTTGACCTTGCAAAAGCCTTTGACACAATACCCCACTCGGGCATCATAGACAAACTCACCAGCTTAAATGTAAACCCATATGTCACAAGATGGGTTGCAAACTGGCTCAAGGACAGAACCCACAGGGTCAGAGTTGCTGGAGCTATGTCAGACTCTAAGCCAGTCACAAGCGGTGTCCCACAGGGCTCAGTCCTGGGACCCCTCTTGTTCGGCATTTATTTTTCCGAGGTACAGGCAAACATAGGAGGATTGTGGCTGACAAAGTTCGCAGATGACTGCAAACTGGGCCATAATTGATACTCCAGCGGACACAAACATCATTCAGAGAGGCCTCATAGAAGCGGATAATTGGTGCCAGAGCCATGGCCTTAAGCTGAGCGCCAAAAATGTATAGTCATACCCTTTGGGAAAAACAAGGTACCGACAAATTACCACATAGGCGGTAATCCATTAAGTACGGAAGAGGTAATCAGGGACCTAGGGACCCAGGTTGACAGTAACCTCTCATTTGACACTCACATTGCCAAAGTGGTTAGGAAGACCTTCTATATTGCCCACCTTATCATGAAGGGTTTCACATCTAGATCAAGAGAGGTCATTGTGCCCCTGTACTCTTCTCTTATCAGGCCAATGATTGAGTACAATGCCCCATTTGGGATGTATCTCACCCGACACCTGCAGCAGTTGGAAAGACCCCAAAAGTTCCTCACCAAGAGGATAAAGGGTCTTAAACATATGTCATATGCTGCCCGACTGAAAAAACTCCAGCTCTATTCAGTCGCATTCTGCCTACTCAGAGGTGATCTGTGCCTGACATACAAGGCCATGTCCAATCCTGAATTAATGGACATGCTCCACCTCAGAAAATCCAAATCCATCAGAGCCACGAGAACAAGTGACTTAAACCTCAACACAGAAATAAATAGAACGTGCTGGAGGGACAGATTCATAACCCAGAGGCTCCCTACACTCTGGAACAGAATCCCAGTCCATGTTAGGCAGAGCCCCTCACTGACTCTATTCAAGAGAAATCTCGATGAGTGGATGGGAGATCGTAGGTTTACCCCGGGGGTCATCTCTGTGTCACTACTAGACAGAGGCATAGTAAACTAAACCCTAAAAGGGCGTAGTATTCTCATCCTAAGGGGTGGTGTAAGCCACATACACTCTGGCTAGGCTTATAAATACCCTAGGGCAGGCAGATAGCCTAGTACGAACCTATGAACCTATATGAGATACTTACTTGCAAAATTCCATGCTTTGAGCATGAGTCCTTTGAGGTTTAGGATGCAGTAGGTTCCCTTATTTCTAATTTATTAGAATGTAGTAGATTGACAGGGTTATTGGACTGTCTAAGTGCAATTGGACTGTTTGAGACAACTACACTTCCCTTTGCTTGTGAAGGACTATAAGAATGAGTCTTGCCTTTTTATTTTATGGCCTTGACTTAGAGTAAGCAGAATTAAGAAAAAAAAGTAGTGATGACCCCGATTCCACAGGATGAAAAGAGAAAGCACTGGTTGCCCAAGTCTATATACAGATCTTCTGAGACCAGAGCATGTTCAGCTGGTGACTGCCTGGAGATGCAGATAGATCCATTTTTGGCAAAAAGAACAGAATGTTTGGTCATTTGTTTGACATTAGACATCATGATATACGTAATGCATTAGCACAGCACATAGGGGAACATGAAGGTCATTATTTTAAGTTTATGGTTTTACAAGTGATTCATAAAAATGTTAGAGGAGGTGAGGTGTCTAATGAAACTGAATGCAATGAAACAAAATGGGTAATTAAACTAGGGGCTGATAGGAGCCCTTGTTTGAATACAGCTGTTCCTTTAAAACCTTTGTTAAGAAAAAGGAGGGTAAATTACTAGGTTTTCATTGGTTGTCTTACTATTTAAATGTTTGTCTTTCACTGCTGAGTACTGTCTGAGGAAGGGCATGTTTGCCTGAAAGCGCTTATTGTACACTTTTATTTATTTTAAATAAACGTTTTCATATTTTTACTCACCTTGGTGTCTCCTACTACTATTTCTAGGATATACTCATAACAACAAAACTATTCCAGGCAGTGCCAAGGCCTATTCGCCTAGGGATTTGGCTTCATTCATGACTTGGAAAAGGTTGATAGAAGCAGCAACTTGGTCCTCTGTACATACATTTATCAGGCTTTACTAGGACCATTCTCCAGGGGCTTCTGAAGCCTTTCCTTCCACCTGCAAATATAGTAAGCTAGAATAATCTACTCATATAGCTAAGGCTACCGCATAAGTAATCAACATGAACATAGTACAGCTGTGTAAGTAAACTTACCATAAAAATAGTTGTTCAAAAGATCACTGCTGCAGTAGCCGCTCCCTCCTTCCATCCTCCTTAATTTTTGGTGTGCTGCTTGTACAAGGGTGCGAATATATGAGTCCACTATAGAATTTTGAAATTCCACAATCCTGACGTTCTAAATACCGATGCTCAGAACCTCAAGATTGTGGAATCTGGAAACCTGTAAATGGAGATCACCAAACAGTGCGGAATGGGAACATTGTCGCTTTCTTCACTGTAGTGTGATCTCGGAGTTAGTATATTTAAGTTGCAGGGGGTGTGGGGGATGCAGGAGGGCTTGACCCCTGCAAAAATGTGTTTTGATGTATTCTTGTTTGTTTTTTTTTTTAATTTCGACATTCCACAATCTCGAGGTTCTGAGCATTGGTACCCAAAAAAAAAAATATATATATATATATATATATATATATATATATATATAGATATATATATCATATGTGTGTGTATATGTTTATGTATATATATATATATATATATATATATATATATATATATATATATATAAACATATATGTAATATATATATACATATATATATTTATTTATTTTTGTTCTTAACATTGTCTTTTCAGGGCTCAGCCTCTGCTTTTTGGGGTTCATGAAAGCTCTAAAGGGCTTGGTGCCCAAACCTGTCATTTTTAGTCAGCTTAGCTCAAGTTGACTAACAGTTTGAGTGCATGGAAGGTGCCCTGAAGCTTTGGAGGCTGGCTGACTGTTATATCCTTGGCAGACTATAACCGATATAGGTAAGGTTACTGTAACATTGAACTAAGTTTTATTTCTTCTTCCAGAGCTTGACTTAATACCATATCACGCTGACCATTGTATTCATATCCTGATGCTTTATCATTCCTGTTTTAATTATGTAGCTTTGTTATTTTTTTTTCTCCATTTTTTGTTCAGGATCGGTTGCAGAGCAGGTAGTGCTGAGGCAGTAGCCTCGACATACTACACTGGCCACTGCACCAATCACTGGGTCCCCATTCGTTCCAGAGCCAGCCTTTCTGCAGGGTGGCAAAGGTCACCCTGTGGATGGTGATCTAGGGGGCTCACTAGTGGCCTCTGTTGCTGCTTCTCCAGGAGATGTTTTGGACCCTTCATCAGAGTGTGGCATGGGGGGTGGCCTTTCCTAAGTCACTGAGCATGAATTTAGCAGTTTTTTGAGGACTGAAAGATTAATGGCCATATTAGCACCCTGGAGTGCTTCCTTATGTCATGCTTAGAATATTGTTGCCACCTGGACTTGACTTTCAGGTCACCAGCAGTGGAGCTCAACCCTGACACCAGCCATGCTTTGTTGGCTGCCCTTACCTGCCATTCCCCATTGTGATGTTCCTCATGTGTCACTCCCCTTCTGCTGTTAGTAATCCAATTCTCCCAATCACCAGTTGTCCAACTTCTGTATGGCTGTCTGTGTATCTCCATTGTGAGCTCCCACTGATGTATTGGTACCTCCCTTGTGAGGCTTTATATATGCTATATGCTTGTGTGTGTTTGCCCCTGCTGCCATCCCCATCCCCTCCTTCCTACTCACAAAGCTTCTACCCTTCTTCTAAAAAAATAAATAGATACAATTGAGCACCTGTTCTAAATAAATAGGCCCTTCATTCCCCACCCTAAACCACTCTTCCCTTCCTTTAGTCTTTCTGTGTGTTCCTGTGCTTGCTGTTCCCTCTTTCTGACTGCTGTATCACCCCATTGCCTTCCCGTTTATAAAATAAAACTATATGGCACTTTGCTTTATAGCCCCTGTATTGACTTCCAGCTGTGCCTATGTTGCAGGTATGCATTTCATGAGTGCATGTGTGAATGTGCATTGCATTGGGTGTGCTGCTTGCACCAGTGTCTTCAGATTACATGACCACTCATAACTAGTCCACTCTGGTGACTGCCATTTTTGCAAATATATGCCTTCATTATCCAACCCCATGACAGACATATCTGTGCACTCTGAAAGTTATGCATGCCTAATTTTCACTGGGGCCACTTTGCAGTACCTGACTGTACAATTTATCAGAACATGGTCATGTTACGAATATTTTGTTATGCCCTCCATTATGTTTTGTCAAAGTAATACAAAGAAAAGTGATCTAGTTTTGTACAAGATGTTAGGTAATTTCCGTTTGCTTTATGTGTGCTGTCTGTAAGTTATGTATTAGAGTCAGCGTGTATCACCTAGTAATGAAATGCATTATAGATTGTTGTTAATTAATACTTTGTATTTAGCTGTAGTGCTTGTTTGACTTGCTGTTCTCTGCATGTCTATTGCTGATCTCTGTCTGCATTTGATTTTGGATGGGAGTTACTCATTTAAGGTTTGGTTACTTCTATTTTTTTATCTTTTTCTTACATTGCATTTTGTTTTGTTTTAAGTTTATGTGGAGTTTTAAGAGGTCTTGGCTCTGGCCAGTTAGAAAATAATTATTTTGCAGACAGTGAATAACATCCAGATAATTTGTGGAAGGAGCTGAGAAATAGCATTCCTCATTTAATTACAAATATTTAGTGCCATCTTTATTTTGCTGTAGTGCTTATTTAATTTGCTCTTCTCTGCCTATTGCTGATCTCTGGCTGCATTTGATTTTTCCAACCCACTCACCCTGCTGCTGTTGTGCTTTTAAACTTGGGGGCTTTTTGGTTGCCTGGCCCTACTGTAATTCTGATTTTGGACACTCCTGCCAGTCTCCTCTCTTCAGCTGATTCTCCTGAGCATTGAGAGATCACCTGGGAAGCCCAACCCCCTTAGTTTCTTAAACTTGAATTATCTTCTGTTTCCTACCTTCTCACTTACTAAAAAATGCACTTTATTCAGTTGCTTTTACTGTATTTGTGCTTCTTCCTACTTTATTTAGCTTTTTGATGGATGTTGTTAAAGTGTTCAGTTGCATTTAATCTGCTGCATTTATTTCTGCTTGTTAGTATTTAATCACATTGTAACTGTTATTCTAAGCCACTTAGTTCTGATTTAAATACTTGGACTACAAACTAATTATCTTATATAAGGAAGGTTTGTGGTCTAAACTGTTGCGGCAACAGAGGCAACTTACACCCTTTTGAGTTGGGGATTGCTGGTTGAAGGCTTATATAGTGCCTGTTATTCTAAAAGTGTCTGAGTTCTGCTTTTAAGCACTTGGGCACCAAACCAGTTATTTTAACATTAATAAGGTTTGTGGTCTACACTCTTGTGGTAGGAGAGGGTACCCTCCAACCTTCTGAGCTGGGAATTGCTGGTGAAGGCTTATTGTGTCTATTATTCTAAGTGTATTTTCTCTGGTTTAAACATTTGGGCTCCAAACCAGTTATTTTACAGTAGGAAGGTTTAGGATTTACACTATTGTGAAAGGAGAGGATAGCTTACACCCTTCTAAGCTGGGAATTACTTTCATAATTCCTATTGTGCCTTTATTTGATTGGCTAGAGGCTAGCTTGTCTAAAAATTTGAATCTCTCTGACTGGGGCATTTGCTGGCCATGCTACTTGAAAAGAGTGTTTCTGTGTTGAATATCTGCACTTAAAGACCTTTATACAGTATGTAGTTAGAACTACTGCTCTCTGCATAGCGGTGCCTAACAGTGATCTCTATAGTCACTGATATCTTGCACAGTAATGCCTTGTAATCTGTGTAGAAGTTGATCTCTCGCAGTGCAAGTTTCCTTTAAAATACCCTACTATCTAGACAGATTTTTTTTTAACTACTGGAGCATCTAAGTTACACATTGGTGAGCATTGCTCATCAAGTTCCTTGTGTTATTGAACTATTCGATATTTAAATTTCCCTCAATCCTCCCTAGTAGATCAGTAGACATGGATATGCATTTCCCAACTCTCTCTATGGTCAGTCTTGTTGAGATGGCTACTGTAAGGCATTGTAGCAATTGCCTAATGTACAGTGACAACCCACTTGAACTTAATTCAACAGATAAAATAAGTGAGAGGTGTAAATGCACTTTAACGCTGGAGGCAAAACTTTCTTACACAACCAAAACTAATCCTATAGAGATTAGCAGTGACACTTGCACCATACCTACTGCACAGGGTAAAGACTCTACATATAAAACTATTTATACTGAGGCACTTACAAGTAACCTTCCTAAAACAGTAAGACCGTATGCAGTGCACAATCAAAACAATGTTTTCTCAGCCATCACATAAACAATCTGTTCAAACACCGCCCACAGCTACACATAATAACAGTGTATCCAGTAATTCTGCTTCTGAGCCTTTAAGGCAAACCAGTGCACAGCCAAATTTCCTGGTCATTGGTGACTCTGTAGTGAGGCACTTTGATTTCCCCCTCACCAGTCTGAGTAAGGAGAGAGTCGCAGTTAGTTGCCTTTCCTGGCTATGATCCGTCAAGTCACACATGCACTCAGGTCATAATCCATGTGGGTGTTAACCTGAGACGTGCCTCTCTTGACCATATGAAATGAGACATAATCAAGCTCACTGCTTATGAGTCTCAGGTAGGTATGAGCCTTACACTGAGCAGCATACTGTCTTCTCCAAGGACGATTCCACGTTACCAACAGAAAATGATTGATTTCAACAATTGGCTTATTTTCTGGTGTCAATCCAAAGGGGGTACAATATTTGATGGCCTGGGAAGGCATGGCTGACAGAACACACTGCTTTGCCAGGGATGGTCTGCATTTATCCCCTCTAGGCTTTCCGATATTGGCAAAGACCTTTTCCACCCCATAGTCCCTTTTTTAGGTAATGCCAAACTGATAAACCTCCCGACTTAACTAAACCTATGAAGGAATATCCGAAGGTGGTACTGCTAAATAGCAGAAGTCTTAACTTCACTCCCTACAAGCCTTTCCCTCCCTGGAGATTGCTGACATCTGAGTAGTAGTGGAGATATGGTTTAAAGTTGCAGAGACTACTCCAGCAATGCAAGTTTAGAGTGCCTTTCATAGCTTTAGACCAGCTACTGCAAATGAGAGAACTAAAGGTGGAGAAGTCTCAGTCTATATTAAAACTAACCTCACATCCAGACTAGTTAAAGTGTATGACCCCCTGGCGCTCATACATGTGCGACTCACCATAAACAGGGTCTCATACCATATCCTTGCAACCTGTAGATCCCCCTCCATGTCCCAGGAAACCCATACTACCTATCTGATTGTACTAGGCTCCCTCACCATTCAACTTAGTACAGTAATCATGAGGGTTCTCAACTACCCCTCCATAGATTGGGAATTCTACAAATCATCTAATGCACAAGCCCATTGACTCCTAAACTTTGTTAATACCAATATCCTGGAACAGTTGGTCCATTCTCCTATCAGGGGTACAAACGTTCTTGACCTTGTACGCACAAACGTGAGGGGCTAATGTTCCTCACTCAATGTATTGTCTTTACTTGTCAGAACTGCCCATAAGGTGTTATTACTTGAAATAAAAATTAAATCTAAGGATCCAGTGAAATCAAAAACCTTTAGGAACTATTTCCAGGCTAACCTCTCTCTACTAAGCGACACCTTGGCTAAATTCCAAGCACCCGTTAACCCAGTAAGCACCATAGAGTATACTGAGCTATTTACAAATTCTGTGTACAACCATATTAATAGCTGTATAGAAGGAATTGTGCCCACTTGTATTAAGAATAAGACAAACTCAAAAGACAAGCCACCCTGGTGGAATTACAATATCAGTCGGTTATACAACAAAAGAAAAAATCTTGGCGAATCGCAGTAGGAACAAAGCCATACATATTAAAAGCCCCCTGACCTATCTAAACATGCAGCTACATGGTTTAATTAGTACTTCAAAGGCTAAATTTGAAGGAAAAATAGCATCTGAGGCAAAGGACAACCACAAAGCTTTCTACAGCTATGTCCATAACCTCAGGGGAAATGCGCAACAGTGCACAGAACATATTGTAAATGACATCACCCGCATTGAACTGGAGACCATTGCCAACCTTTTGGTTGACAAATTCCTCTCAAATTTCTCCCCCTACTTCCCCACCCAATAGTCCAAAGGAAAAAACACATGACACAGTACCCCAACTATTACTAGGGAACAAGTCATCAATGCACTTTCCAAGGTCAAAAACGCTGGATCTTTGGGCTCTGATAACATCCTGGGATGCTTAAATTTTATAAAGCATGACCTTTCTGGTCTACTTGAATCACTTTTCACCAGGAGGCTACAGCCAGGTTTTGTGCCAAAGGAATGGAAGATGGCTACATGCATTCACCTGCACAAAGGAGGTCCAGTTACTGATCTGGGTATCTACAGGCCCATAAGTCTGACCAGCTTCATATATAAGGCCTTGGAAAATAAACATTATGGACATTATAAATGAGGACACAGGTAGCCTGCAAATGCTGGACTCATCACAGTTAGACTTTGTTAAAAGAAGGTTGTGGCTGTTAAATCTGGCGGAATTTTTGAGAGGGCACCAAAGCATTGGATGAAGGCAAGACTGTGCACACAACTTAACTTGACCTGGCCAAGGCTTTTGATGCAATACCCCACTCAGGCATTGTAGACATGCTCTCTAATTAAGGTATAAACCCATTTATCACCCACTGGATAGTCAATTGGCTCACTGATAGGACCCAGGAAGTTAATATAGGTGAGGCCACGTCCACCAAGAGTTCAGTCACTAGTGCAGTCCCCCAGGCTTTGTACTGGGCCTGCTCCTTTTTTGGCATCTATTTTTCTGAACTGGAAGCAAATGCTGAAGGATTATGGCTGACTAAGTTTGCAGATGATTGCAAGCTGGGGGTTATCATCGACTCCCCTTGCAGACACCAACATTCTTCAAGAAGGCCTATCTCTGACTAACAAATTGTGCCAAAGCCATGGTCTTAAACTCCGTGCTAAGAAATGTATGATTATACCCTTTGGGAAGTCAACCATCCAGGCTAATTACCATGTTGATAATACACCCCCAAGAGTCGACCCAGCAGTCAGAAATCTGGGTAAACACATAGACAGTAGCCTTATCTTCGACCACCATGTGGCCATAGTAGTCCTTTTATGCTGCTCAACTTATAAGTAAGGGTATGGCATGTAGGTCCAAAGAGGTCATTATCCCACTGTACTCCACCCTTATCTGAACAATCATAGAGTACTTTGCTCCCTTCGATATGTACCTGACCAGGTATATGCAGTACCTAGAGTGACCTCAGAGGTTCCATACAAAAAGAATACAGGACGTAAGAAACCTGCCTTATGCAGAGCACCTTAAAGCCCTTTCCCTCTATTCAGTCTCCTACAGATTGCAGAAGGGTAATCTGGCTTATAAGGCATCTGCAAACCCCACACTTACGAATCTCCTGCATATTTGTAAGTCAAACAGTACCAGAAATACAAGGTCTCAGGACCTGAATTTTGTCTGTGTCTTAAACAGAGCATAGGTTCATAGGTTCATAGGTTCGTACTAGGCTATCTGTCCTAGGGCATTTATAAGCCTAGCCAGAGTGTATGTGGCTTACACCACCCCTTAGGATGAGAATACTACGCCCTTTTAGGGTTTAGTTTACTATGCCTCTGTCTAGTAGTGACACAGAGGTGACCCCCGGGGTACACCTACGATCTCCCATCCACTCGTCGAGATTTCTCTTGAATAGAGTCAGTGAGGGGCTCTGCCTAACATGGACTGGGATTCTGTTCCAGAGTGTAGGGAGCCTCTGGGTTATGAATCTGTCCCTCCAGCACGTTCTATTTATTTCTGTGTTGAGGTTTAAGTCACTTGTTCTCGTGGCTCTGATGGATTTGGATTTTCTAAGGTGGAGCATGTCCATTAATTCAGGATTGGACATGGCCTTGTACGTCAGGCACAGATCACCTCTGAGTAGGCGGTATGCGACTGAATAGAGCTGGAGTTTTTTCAGTCGGGCAGCATATGACATATAAAGATAAAGCAAACAAAACGCAACACCATGCGCTGGGTCTGATGGCTTACTCAAAGTATATATTCCTTCTTCAAGGCAATACACAGTCAACAGGAAAAAGTCACAAAGTTATATAGAAACGCCATGAGACTGCAAAATGATAAAACCAAGCAGTTTAATTCCAAATCTGTTAGCGCTTTCACCCTGAGGCTTCTTCAGACAGTACAATAATACACAAAACATATACAGTTTAAATACATGGGTGTCGCTAGTGATAGGTTAAAAATGTATCACATGCTTAACAAAAATATAAACTATTTAAAAATGCATTATATACTATTCAAAATAGTAAACAACTATTTTAAATCTCTGATAGTATAAAAGACTGATATTATAAAAATCTGATATTATAAAAACTCTAATAGTACAAAACTAGACATAAAATGCAAACTATTAAACACTTATAGTAATATGTATACATTGTGGATAAGGGTAGAGTAACTGATAGCTATAATCATAAATGCTAAGGTCTATAGCATCTCTTTTTCTTCAATACAGGTGCAATATGTATTTTCTCATTCAACCCTGGATACTTGTTAGCCCTGCACCTTATTATCCAGGACATCTCTCTTTCTAAGGTGTAATTAATGAAATCGCCCCCCCCTGCTACTGGAGTAAACCTCTTGTAAAACACAGAATAAAAAAGTGTGCTGCGGACCAGTGGATTTCACATGCCTAGCTAATGCATTAGTGTCATTGCCCATCCTGATCTGATACATGTGCTCCCTGATCCTCTCTCTGAGCATTCTGTTCGTCTTGCCAATATAAAAGGAGATACAGGCCGAACACCTGGCCAAATAGATCACATTAGAGCTGATACAAGTAGTATTTGTGTTTAGTTTGAACTCATATTGGGAAACAGGGTGTACAAAGGAATTCCTAGTGTCTATAAAAACACACTGGTTACAGTGTTCACAAGAATTTGTATTTGTATTCAGGGCCTGTAAAATATTATGACTAATAGTAGGACGTAGTGTCTTGTTACATAACATGTATCTCATGTTGGGTTTGTTCTTATAACTAATCAGAGGTTTTGGACCAACTATTTCCCTAACAGTTGAATCAAGGGTTAATATTTCCCATCGATTTTCTATAAAATTCCTTATAGCTCCAGCATCTTGTGTGTAAAAATATGTTTAAGACCCTTTATCCTCTTGGTGAGGAACTTTTGGGGTCTTTCCAACTGCTGCAGGTGTCGGGTGACATACATCCCAAATGGGGCATTGTACTCAATCATTGGCCTGATAAGAGAAGAGTACAGGGGCACAATGACCTCTCAATCTAGATGTGAAACCCTTCATGATAAGGTGGGCAATATAGAAGGTCTTTCTAACCACTTTGGCAATGTGAGTGTCAAATGAGAGGTTACTATCAACCTGGGTCCCTAGGTCCCTGATTACCTCTTCCGTACTTAATGGATTACCGCCTATGTGGTAATTTGTTGGTACCTTGTTTTTCCCAAATGTATGACTATACATTTTTTGGCGTTCAGCTTAAGGCCATGGCTCTGGCACCAATTATCCGTTTCTATGAGGCCTCTCTGAAGGATGTTTGTGTCCGCTGGAGTATCAATTATGGCGCCCAGTTTGCAGTCATCTGCGAACTTTGTCAGCCACAATCCTCCTATGTTTGCCTGTACCTCGGAAAAATAAATGCCGAATAAGAGGGGTCCCAGGACTGAGCCCTGTAGTACACCGCTTGTGACTGGCTTAGAGTCTGACATAGCTCTAGCAACTCTGACCCTGTGGGTTCTGTCCTTGAGCCAGTTTGCAACCCATCTTGTGACATATGAGTTTATATTTAAGCTGGTGAGTTTGTCTATGATGCCCGAGTGGGGTATTGTGTCAAAGGCTTTTGCAAGGTCAAGGTAGGCTGTGTGAACTGCCTTGCCCTCATCAATGGCCTTAGTGACTGTTTCAAAAAAGTCGACCAAGTTCAAAAGGCAGGATCTGCCCTTGACAAAGCCAAATTGGGTAGGATCCAATGTCTGTAGGTCCCCAATGTCTTTGTTTATGAGTTCCATAATGATCCTCTCCATAGCTTTGCAGACCAGGCTCGTCAAGCTTATGGGGTGGTAATTTCCAGGGTCCGTAGAAGCACCGCCTTTGTGAAGTGGGACCACTGTTGCCGTACGCCACTCTTTGGAGTGCGTATCCTGTAGTAAGGCTAAGATTAAACAGCAGCCTTATGTGAGGGTTTAGTTCCTCTTGGAGTTCATGTAGCACACAGGCGAGGACACCATCCGGTCCCATTGATGCTGTGTTTTTAGCTTTAGAGAGGGCGGCTCTCACCTGGGCATCTGAGATGTTAGGGAGGCTACACTCTCCTGGGATGGTTATTTCTCCTTTTGTCCGGGGGGTAGTAGAAATTTGCACTGAACCTGTCTGCCAGAATGTTGGCAATGTCAGTGGGTTCAGTGTATTTTGTGTCATTTTGGACTAACTCTGAGCATATCTGGGAGTTTCCACCCAGGTTTCTAACATAGCTAAAGAAGGCCTTGTGATTGTCTTTTGTGTCTTTTGCGATTTTTCTCTCAAAGTTGGCCTTGGATGATTTTATGAGTGATCGTAGTTTTTTGCTAGTACTGATCAGAGATGCCTTCCCTTTTAGGGATTTTGCTCTGTCATGTAGTAGCTTCCTCCTCCTGTTGTAAAGTTTGTTTATGGCTGGGGTCCACCAGTCCAGGCGCCTGCCTTTGGGGGAATGGGTCTTGGTTTTATTTGGGATTGCATGATCCATGCATTCTTGAAGGTGCCCATAGAAGGCATTTGCAAAAGATTCAGCAGTGTGGGTTGTGGTTTCCACTGGCCCAGGGGCCTTGAAAGATACCACTTCAGTCTTAAGAAGTGTGAAGTTTGCTTTTGAGAAGTTCTTCACTGTGGTCTTTTGTGCAGGGGCTGGGCCCGGGATGTGGATTTCCAGTGAGATTAATTTCTGGTCTGATCTTACCAAAGAGGGATGTACTTCCGGTGTGGAGCATTTTGTCCCCATGTTTGTGATAATCAGGTCTAGTATATTGTCTCCTCTTGTGGGAATGGTGACTAGTTGTTCCATTGCATTTGAGTTTATGAATTCTAGGAACCTTTGGGCTAGGGTGTTGGGGCTTGAGTAATGTTCCCAGTCTATGTTTGGGTAGTTGAAGTCTCCCAAAATGATGGTATTTGGAGAGACATTCATACTCTCCAGTGTCTTCAGGAAGGCTGTGTGGGGTTCCAGAGTTTGAGAGGGTGGTCTGTAGCATGCTACAAACTGTAAGGCAGTTTTGCCTATGGTTAGTTGCACCTGGATAGTCTCCGATGCTTCGTGCGTTGCCACTAACCTGGAGGTGTGAGTATCTTTGATGAAAATGGATACTCCCCCTCCTTTTGTGGTTCGGTCCAAGTTTTGGGGCGGAAAGCATGATATGAGGTAAAACCTGATAGTGCTGGGGTGCTCTCAGGAGCCTTGAACCAGGTTTCAGTCACTGCACAGACATCGATGTTCTCCATACTGAGGAGGGCTTCGAGGGCGTGCATCTTGAGGTTTAGACTTCTGGCATTGAGCAGCATTACCCTTAGTTTTTTCCACTTGTGTTTTCTAGGGAGGTAGGTTTGTCATTTGAGCCTTGCCTAAAAGGCACTATGGGGTGGCAAGAGCCTTGGCCAATATCCGGAAGCCCAGGGGTGACAGGTGCAAGCCATCCCTTGCGAAGCAGCGTGGCTTGTCAAGCATGTCATCCCAAGCAGACAGACACTGGATCCCCTTAGAATGACACCAGTAATTAAGCCAATTGTTAAAACTGATCATTTTGTCTTTGTACTGTGGCATCATTCTTGGTGAGGGTAAGATGCTGCTCAGGGTCAGGGTCATACCGGCCTGGGCTACATAATCAGAGAGCTCCTCTATGTCTCTTTTCATGTAGTCCAGGGAGGTACGTCTCAGGTCGTTCACACCGGCATGTACAATGACTGAGTCATATTTGTACTTGCTGTGGAGTGACCTGAGTGCTTGCGTTATGTGGCGGATTCTAGCTCCCGACAGGCAGCTTACTGTGACCCTCTCCTTGTTCAGTCTGGTGAGCGGGACGTCAGTGTGCCTCACTATGGAGTCACCTATTACAAGTGTGTCTGGCATGTTGTTTGGCCTTAAGGGCTGTGACTGTTTAGCACACTGACTTTGTGAACTATGTGTTGCAAGTGCTATGTCTTGAGGTGGCGGTTGCTTGGGTGTCTGCTTTGGAGGCCTCTGTTGTTTTGGTAGATTTTTAATCAGCGCCTCCGAGTATGTTTTTGTGTGTTTATGTGTTTGGTTTGCAGTTGTGATAGTTCTATGTGAGACTGGGTTTGTGGTGTGCGTGGTTACCTTCTCCTCCTGACTGGTCTTGCCAGTACTGAATTGAGAGAGCTCAGCCTCCAGTTTGGCTATATAGTTGCATCTCTCGCATATATTTGTATTTGTTGGGAGGAGGAGAGGGTTGTCTGTGTACATGAGGCAATTGTAACATTGCCTCAAGATTCCCAGATTCACCAGCTGAACAGGAGAGGACGCCAGCAACTGACCCTTCGACATGCTAGAAATAGTGAAAAGGATTGCTGTGTAACTGAGTCAGAAAGGACCTATAGGGAAATGGGTACTCAACAGAATTTAGGTGAATGAAGTACTTTCATTTGAGTGCTTTACCTGTATACAAAATGCTTTAGGAGCAAGTGCTGAGCTTTTCAGATAGAGTATAGGCTGTTTAGATTGCAAGTAGAACAGTTCTAAGGGAAAAATTGAAGAGCAGACTTGGCGGAGCCAGAAAAACTTTAACCTTATTTAACCGCTATGCACACGACCGCACAAAGCCGTGCAAACACGGATTTTAAGCAGTGAACTACAAAAGAGCTAGGAATGGTCCCAAACAACCAATTACTAACAGCTTCTTGTGCTGAGGTCACTTCCCCCAAGGACAGGTAGGCTGCTCAAGGCTCCCCACTCCCACTGGTGAGCAAAGAAACTTCCTTCTATCCAAGTAAGGTAATGGACAACACAGGAACTACACCACAGCCCAGAATACAGCAATGCCTGTATACTGGTCTAAACTAGTCAAGAAAGGCGGGAAAACAAGGATTATTTTTTTGTTTTTTTTGTTATTTTTGCAGAAATACACAGAAAATGCAGAGACAGTGATGAATTAGTTACACAGGCTAGCACACTTTAGTGGGCAGCCTCCACAGTTCAATTAAACAAACAAACAAGCAAACTTTCGACTAAATTCGACTAAATGTAACTTTAAGTGCAGATTTTAAAATAAATGCAGTAATCAGTAAAAAAAACAGTTCAGGCTATTTCAAAGTAAGCAGCAGAAGCTATTTTCAGTGAAAAAAAAGCAAAGATACTTAAATCCAGAAGGTAGTCGCTTTTTCGAGTTCCTTGCTGCTAGGACCACTCTGTAAACCCACGTGGAGCTTGTCTGAGCAGTATAGCCAGAAAAAAACGCCCAGAGGCGGATTTTAAGCAGTGAACTACAAAAGAGCTAGGAATGGTCCCAAACAATCAATTACTAACAGCTTCTTGTGCTGAGGTCACTTCCCCCAAGGACAGGTAGGCTGCTCAAGGCTCCCCACTCCCACTGGTGAGCAAAGAAACTTCCTTCTATCCAAGTAAGGTAATGGACAACACAGGAACTACACCACAGCCTAGAATACAGCAATGCCTGTATACTGGTCTAAACTAGTCGAGAAAGGCGGGAAAACAAGGATTATTTTTTTTTTTTTTTTTGCAGAAATACACAGAAAATGCAGAGACAGTGATGAATTAGTTACACAGGCTAGCACACTTTAGTGGGCAGCCTCCACAGTTCAATTAAACAAACAAGCAAACTTTCGACTAAATTCGACTAAATGTAACTTTAAGTGCAGATTTTAAAATAAATGCAGTAATCAGTAAAAAAACAGTTCAGGCTAGTTCAAAGTAAGCAGCAGAAGCTATTTTCAGTGAAAAAAAAGCAAAGATACTTAAATCCAGAAGGTAGTCGCTTTTTCGTGTTCCTTGCTGCTAGGACCACTCTGTAAACCCACGTGGAGCTTGTCTGAGCAGTATAGCCAGAAAAAAACGCCCAGAGGCAGATTTTAAGCAGTGAACTACAAAAGAGCTAGGAATGGTCCCAAACAACCAATTACTAGCAGCTTCTTGTGCTGAGGTCACTTCCCCCAAGGACAGGCAGGCTGCTCAAGGCTCCCCACTCCCACTGATGAGCAAAGAAACTTCTTTCTATCCAAGTAAGGTAATGGACAACACAGGAACTACACCACAGCCCAGAATACAGCAATGCCTGTATACTGGTCTAAACTAGTCGAGAAAGGCGGGAAAACAAGGATTATGCTGGAGAGACAGATGTGTCCCAGAGACTGCCCATCCTATGGAAGAGGCTTCCCATCCATGTGAAGCTGAGTTCATTTATTACCCAGTTTAAGTGCAACCTATACCACTGGGTGGGGAATAAGATATTTACACTGGGGGTGGCACCCATTTCCCGTATGGACAGAGATGTCTTGTAAATGTCTGGCCCTTAATGTCCTCTTTGGATACAGGACAACATCATTATTCTTTCAGGAAAACTTGGCTAAGCTTAGAAAGACCCACTGGGTTGTTAGCCTGGAAACAATCTATGAATCTGTGAACATAACATGCATAACTGATATTGTTTGAAAGAAAGTACTTAAACTCATTTAATAAATTGCTGATATAAGTAAATAAAGTGCAGTACATGCTTTGACCAGCTGAGACCATCAACCCCTTTTGCAAGAGTTGTGTCCTGTGATATGTGATTCAAATTTAGGATTCCATCTCTCTAGCTTTCCACTTCATGCATTATGATGTAGTGTTCAAAATATGCAGCATTCTTATTTTTCACAATAAAATTATTCTTTTTTTCATTCTCCAGTTTACTTGGCTGTAACAGCTGACTTTTTGAAAGAAATAAAATCTGTCAAAAGCATTAGAGATAAGACACACAGGCCATTATTAATGTTATTTGTTTTTCTCATTTCTATATCTTAATGACAGTTGTTTTTTAGACTCATAAATTCTATGGATAGTTTTATATGGTATTTAGGTTTATTCAAGACATTACAGGTGTAATTAACAGAATGTTTGTGCAACCCCAAGCATGCTGATTCATTTTCTTGATAGTTTGTCTTTTACAGTATTGAAAGACTTGAAACAGACTGTATTTCTTACCAGCTTTAAAAGCCAGAGCATTGTCCATCAATGAATTAATGTCTAATGATGGAGCATGTAGCTTGTAATGTTCTTGGAGCTATTTTCATCAAAAAATTTAGTCTATGCTTCCTCTTGGCAACATCTCTGCAGAGTTTACAACTTTCCTCAGCATGCTGGCATCAAGTATGCAATCTTGCTAAACAGCTGCTATGCAGCTGAGCTGTTTTAACATGCCACAGCACATGGCTGAATGATGCAAATGGTTACTATTAAGTGACATAGACATGCCTTTTAGTACAAGAATATATGTTTAAGATTATGAGCCCTTGCAGTGTTTGAAAAGATGTAACCTTGCAACCAGTTTCTGAGGTATGTGAAATACAATAATGAGCATTGTATTTTAAGATTGATAACGCTTTTTTAAGTGCTAATTGTGTAGGAGTTTAATTGCAGGTTATTTTTCTTTAACAAAAAATGATTGCAACATTAGGTTGAATGCTAGTTTAGTCTCATTAAAGGGATAGTATCCACATGCATGTGGAATTTTAAATTCTTCATTTATAGTAATTCTTCTACATTGAATAACATTAATAAATGTATGCATGTGAAATTTTAAATCCTACATTTGCAATCTTACAATTACCATAAATAGCAATAATAAATGTATCATTGCCACTTAATGCATATAATTTTGCTAACATCTTACATTGTAGGGCTAGAGATTATTCTTGAAGTCAGCATTACTAGACAGATGCAAATCCATGTCCATAACCACCAGCAAGTGTCCATGTGAAAAAAAATGTTCTTTGTCACATTTGAGTTCCTTTAATGGAATGGGGCATTATGAACTGATCTGCATGACTTGAGATATTTGAAAGTTGTTAAATTCCCTCTGAAAGCATACTTCAGCTTGTATAGAAATGCTTGATTCTAGTCTCATTTTTGAGCTTATGGTAAAATGTATGACTTTTTTGTACTTTGTAGTAGTTTTGTCTTAACTGTTGATCAGGTGGTACCATCGAAGCTTTCTTGAATAATTAATGGAAAACATAGGTGAGTAATTTAGTACAGCCCACTTAGTTTGCTGTAGGCCAAACAACCTGGCATTTAAATGGCTTCAAGTTAGTGGTATGGGCCATTAATCAACTTGCTGTACAACTGGGAACATTTTCTGGTTATAAAAATTAATACAGATAAATTATTGGTACTGCTGACCAGGTAACGGAACAAGCAGCTACATCAACTCAGTGGTGGTGTTTTCTGTGCAATTTGGGCACATAGTAGTAGAATGTGCACCAGTAATATTAGAGTGCATTTAAGCTACAAATTCAGCTAAAGTGTTGCAAAATGTATTTTCTTTATTGGGATGTTTGCCCAAGTCTGATGCTACGTGTAGATAACTTGTGCTAAGTTGCAAGCTGCTTATGTTTTAACAGTCATTGTTTATATGAATTTTTCAGACATTGTTACATAAAGTTAACTGTACTTTCCTTTTATAATTATACTTTGATGACAGTGTTAGTCCCACTGGGCGAGTGGCCCCTTTTCACAGTGGCCCCCAGGTGTCATTCATAACAGCTATGGGAAATTTGGCCAGGACACCAAGAAACATCCCCTATTCTTTTTGATGAGCACTGTGGGATATTTTCCATCCAAAACAATAACCGAGTAGAAGGCCACAGTCCAGATTACAAAACTAAAAAACCAAAAAACTGGACAGAGAAGGACATGACTGCTGGTGATGGAGAACACAAATTTATTTTAACGCAAAAATGAAACGCACGTTTTCGTTCAAGTAGCTCCCAGACTTCCTCAGAAATAAAAAATCATTAAACCAAGGTTAATTTATACATGATTCAATTAGATAGGTAATAAATCAGTTAAGGATTTAAAGAAACATACTTTAAAATACAAAGCAAAAATAAAACCTGTGCTAAAAATTGAATTGATCATTTCCTCCATGATTCATCTACATACAGTAAGGTTTCTATTAATGAAATCAACATTTCATACAAGAAGATTGATTTAGCACTAAAAGACCTGTTTGACCAAGGTGTCATTGACTACAACACCGATCAATATTTGCTTCAGCCCCATCCTCGTGTACCCTCTATCTTTGGGATATCTAAAGTGCATAAGTGTGTGGAAGATCCCCTACTTAGACTCATCATAGCATCAGAGGGAGCAAAAATCTCCCCCATAGTTAAATACCTGGATTGGAAATTGAAATTTCTTTGGGGTGGTGAACTTCACATTCTCAAAGATTCATGGGAATTCTCGAGCAAGATCAAACCGGAATTGTTAGTACCTGACCTTCTATTTACCACCATTGATGTGGTTGACTTGTTTTCAGTTATTCCCCACCGTCTAGGTTTGATTTGGCTTGAGGAAGCACTAAGAAGCAGACCAGAGGTTACTGACAATGATATCTTTCTATGTAATGAACTGGTGGAACTGATTCTGAAGAATAATTTTCTATTTTTCGAGGGAGAATTTTACCGTCAAGAATCAGGAGTTGCCATGGGAGCCAGCTGTGCCCCAACCTTTGCAGATATTATTGTATCTGTGTGGGAAGATAAATTTGTACATCATTGTGCTTTCTCCCAATATTGGAATTTCTACTCCAGGTTTCTGGATGATATTTGTATTTCCTGGCTTGGGGGTGAAAATCTTTTGAAAGATTTTATTTCTTACCTCAACCAAAGTACTGACTTCTTTAAGTTTACCTATCATGTTGACTCATCTACTATACATTATCTTGATGTTACATTGCAGAAAACTGACTTAGGTTTTAAGTCTGTAATTTTCAGAAAACCTACTTTTTCTAATACATACATCAGTTTTGATAGTACAGATCCTTTTTATCAGAAAAAAGGCATCATCAAAGGCCAATTTGTGCGCATTTGTCGCATGACCTCTGATGATTCTGATTATGTTTATGAATGTAATGTGTTACAACAAATGTTGCATGAGCGGGATTACCCTGGTAAACTAATAGATTCAGTTAGAGAAGAAGTCACACATGGTAGAGATACTATCTATAGGCCTGTTCTAGGTATGGGTACTGACTTTTTTAACCAACATGGCTGTATTAGTTCGAATGAGGCTGGTTACAGTAGGGCATTTGTAACTAATTTTAGTTCGAATGCCCATCATATTAAGAAAACAGTATTAAGAGTGGGATACATTTTCAAGTTTTACTGATTTACCCAATTTAAAAGGTAAACCTATTAAGGTTGTGTTCAGGAAGGGACAAAACATAAAAAAATTACTAGAGTTGGTGAAACATGAGGATGTTTTTGCTCACAGAAAGAAAGGTACCTGCAAATGTGGGGCCTGCAATCAGTGTTCTTTTGTTATTAATAAGGAACTGGTGTTAACCAGTAGAGCTAAAACACTAACTGCCAAAACTTACACCAATTGTAATTCCCAGGGCCTGGTCTATTTGGTTACCTGTGGGGGTTGTGACAGTTTCTACATTGGCAAAACTGAGAGACAGCTCAAACGTAGAATTTATGAGCATATGAATGATATCAACAAGTGCAATGTTAGCAATGCACTGTACAAGCATACTCTGTTATGTAGTAATGCCAAGTTTTTCTTTTTTGTGTTAGAAACTTTATCCAGTGAACTCAGAGGTGGGCCCTGGGAACATAACTTAGAATACAGGGAGACCTTTTGGCAGTTATTTTTAGAAGCCAACAAAGACCCGGGTCTCAAGAAACACATTTCTCTTGTACCCTTACTTAAACTAAGGGCAGCTAAATTATGAATTTACCTTTATTTTCCATCCATGTTTTTCATTTTTAAATAATTCATTCATTTAGTATATATATTAATATGTTTATGTGTTTTTATAAATCTATTGACTGGTATGTTTAATTTATCATCATTCGGGACATGTTTTATTTTTTTATATACAAGTAAATACAGTTGTTTATTTGACAATGTAATTTTGCATCAATCTGATGCATCATTTAAATTTTTAGCACAGGTTTTATTTTTGCTTTGTATTTTAAAGTAGGTTTCTTTAAATCCTTGATTGATTTATTACCTATCTAATTGAAGCATTATATTATTTTTTATTTCTGAGGAAGTCTGGGAGCTACTTGGACGAAAATGTGCGTTTCATTTTTGCGACAAAATAAATTTGTGTTCTCCATCACCAGCAGTCGTGCCCTTCTCTGTCCAGTTTTTTGGTTTTATATTTTCCATCCACCTTAGGTACCACCAACTTAGGCAAATGGGGCCTCAGTTTAACATCTTCATGGAAGGACGGATGTTGTCTTACCTATTATGTGATTCAAGTCTAGGATTCCATCTTTCTAGCCTCACACTTTATACATTATGATTTATTACTTCAAGTGCTCCCTTAGGCTGAGCACACTTGTTTTTTGCATCTCGACCACCATACGGTAATGCTGTTTTTCCCATTGCTGTTTATGCCTCCAAGAAAACTACAAACCTAAACTCTGAACATTTAGATGAAACTTAATAACCTCTATTGAAACATTTTCTTTTAAGAGAAAATGGAATATGTTGTACTGAATTTGTGTGTTTATATAGTCCATGTTTGCAGGGTGTCACCAATTTGAGGTGAACAGCATGCTTTCAAAGGTGACCTAGGTGCTGTGGCTTGGTTCATAGGGTCATAGGATCATAGGAAGTTACTAGGCTATTGGCCCTAGCCAAGAGTTTAGCCCGTGTTTAGACAGATCAGCACCTGATGCCCTTGTCCAGCAGGGACATGGGTGGAATCCCAGGGATGTATTTTCTATTTCTCATCCAGTTATCCAGGTTGCGCTTAAAATGGGGTAAAGAGCTACTCTGCTTGATGTGGAGAGGGAATCTGTTCCACAGATGGGGGAGTCTCTGGGACACAAATATGTCCTGCCAACAAGTCCTATTGATGTCACACACCAGATTAAGGCCACTCATGTGAGTTACTTGAGTGGAGCTTGACTTACGGATATGCAGCAGTCCCATCAAGGCAGGGTCTGAGATCTTCTTGAATGCCAAACAGAGGTCACCTCTGAGGAGTCTGTATGAAACTGAGTAGAGGGATAGGGCTTTTAACCAATCTGTGTATGGTAGATTTTTGAGGCCCTGGATTCTCTTGTTGAGGATCCTCTCTGGTATCTCCACCTTCTTCATGTGCTTTGCTGGTCATTGTACTCAATAATGGGCCTTATAAGGGAAGAATACAGGGAAGTTATGACCTCCTTGTCCTTGGATGACGTACCCTTACTTATGAGGTGGGCCATGTAGAAAGCTTTCCATACAGTGGAAGCAACATGGTAGTCAAAGGTCAGGATGCTATCGATTTGGGTGCCCAAATCACTCACAACTGATTGCGTGCTTAGGACGTTGTTATTGTGATAATTTGTGGGGATGTCACTGTCAACAAAGGGGATGATGATACATTTTTTGGTATTCAGCTTGAGGCCATGTTTCTGGCACCAGTCATTTGTTTGGATGAGACCCTCTTGAAGGATGTCCAAGTCACTAAGGGAAATTAATGACAGCACCCAGCTTGCAGTCATCTGCAAACCTGATCAGCCAAAGCCAACTGGTTTTGATATGCACCTCAGAAAAGTATATCCCAAATAACAGAGGCCCCAAGACCGAACCCTGAGGTACACTGCTCGATATAGGTCTCCTGCTTGAGGTGGCTTCCCCTACTTTTACTAGGTGGTTTCTAGCCATGAGCCATTTAGCAACCCGTTTGGTAACATATGGATTGATGCCTAGTTGAGAGAGTGTATCTATTATGCCTGAGTGGGGAATAGTGTCGAAGGCTTTGGCCAGGTCAAGGTTGGCAATGTGTACCGTCTTTCCCTCGTGCATGTCTTTGGTGACTGTCTCAAAAAAGTCAATCAAATTTAACAGACATGACCCCCCCCCCCCCATGGGTGCTGTATTTTTTGCCTTTGAGAAAGCAGTGATGACCCGATCCCTACGGGCAGGTACTGGGAATGTCCTGACTTACTGATGGGGGGGGGGGGGCGCAGAGGGGTGAAATTTTCGCTGACTCTGTCAGCCAGCAAATTTGCTATATCTACGGCATTCGTATATGTGGTGTCCTTGACCACCAGTTCTGAACAGATGTGGGTGCTTCCTTTGAGATTGCAGGCATATGTGAAGAAGGCCTTATGATTGCCTCTAGTAGATGTTCCCAATTTGGACTCAAAGTTTGCTTTGGAGGATTTCACCAGTGCTCTTATTTGTTCAGGCTAAGGAGAGATTGCTTCCAATTGGGCACCTGCTCCTTCTTGGTCCTGGACAGCAATTTTTTTATTTTGTTATAGAGTTTATTTATTGCAGATGCCCACCAGACAGGTTTACTCTTCCTTGCGGATGATGATTTCATCATGTCAGGTATTCCTGATTCCAGGCATCTATATAAATGTTCATATACTGCTTTGGTATAGTTTTGGATACTGGTGCCAGCTCCTAGAGAGGGGGAGGGACTGTGAAGCTATTTATACCATCCCACATGAGGCTGTAATCAGTTTTGGAGAAGTTTTTTTTGTTTGACCCTAGCTAGAGGGGGGTTGGGGGAGATGGTGACTTCAAAAGTGACCGCTTTATGGTCGGATCTTGCCAGGGAGGATGATACTGCAGGGATGCTAAAGTGATTACTCATGTTGGTTAATACCAAGTCTAAGATATTTTCACCTCTTGTGGGGGTATCAACTAGCTGTACTTAAGCATTTGTATTGACAAAATCAAGGAATCTCTGGGCATTTGTGTTCTGGCATGTGTAGTTCTTCCAGTCTATGTTTGGATAGTTAAAGTCCCCCAGGATCAGGGTAAAGGGTTGAATCTTGATAGATCTGAAAAGGTCTAGATAGGCAGATTGGGCATCTTGAGTCAAATTTGGGGGCTGGTAGCTAGCTATGATTTGTATGGGGGTCTGGTCAATGGTTAACTGCACCTGGAGTGTCTCCTGTGTGTCATACTGCCTGACCAGCCTGGAGGTGTGTATGTCTTTATTATATATTGAAACTCCACCTCCTTTGGCTTTTCTACCCACAGTTTGGGGTCTGAATGCATGATAGGATGAGTAACCAGATAAGGCTGGGGTGCTCTCTGCAGCTTTGAAACGGGTATCTGTGACTGTGAAGATGTCAGCATTTTCCAGGGTTAAGAATGCTTCCATTGAGTGCAGTTTCATGTTTAGACTCCTAGCATTTAGAAGCATGACCTTTAATTTGCATTTTGTTGAAATTTTTATGTTGGTAGTTTTAACCTCATCACTTTTTGTAAAAAAGGCACTATGGGGGAGGCAAGAGCCTTTGCCAGAAGCCTGAAGCCCAAGTGAAACAGATGCATGCCATCTCTTGCAAAGCATCGTGGTCTGTCGATCATATCTTCCCAGGCTGTCAGGTACTGGATCCCCTTGGAATAACATCAGAAACTAAGCCAATTGTTAGTCAATCATTTTCTGTTTGTACTGAGGTATCATTCTGGGTGACAGTAGAATGCTGCTTAAGGCTAGGGACATAACCTCCTAGGACGCATATTCAGCAAGTTCAATCATGTCTATCTTCATATAGTTCAGGGAGGTAGGTATGTCTCAATTCATTCACACCAACATGGACTATGACAGAGTCATAACAGTACCTGTTGTTAAGAGACTTGAGTGTGTGTGTGATATGGCAGATTCTGGCCCCTGACAGACAGCTAACCATGACTTTCCCCTTATCCAGCCTGCTGAGAGGCACATCTTGTGTGTCTCACAATGGAGTCTCCTGTAACTAATATGCTGGGCTTATGGTTAAGCCTTGGTGGTTGTGAGACACAGGTGTGTGATCTATGTGTGGTATGTGGTGTGGAAGGCTGTGGAGATCACATGTGTTTTTGCCACGGAGGTCTCCTTTGTCTGGGTATGTTTTTTTGAGGACCTCCACATATGCGGATGTGTGTTGTGTAGGTGTGGGTGGTGTTTGAGGTATAGTGATTGTGTTGAAAACTTTCTCAGTGCCCAACATACTGGCTGTTGAGGGGAGAGAGCATAGACTCTAGGTTCCTAATGTAATTGGTCTCTCGCAAATTGTGTTCCTAGGTGGTAGTAGTAGGTGGTTGTCTGTGTACATAAGGCAGTTGCTACACTGTCTCAGGATGCCCATAACCAGACTGGCAGGAGAAACTGTAGGAAATCATCCATCCATATTTGTCAGAATCTGAGAGAGAAAGGCCAGGGAGAGCTAAGGGGTAAGCCTAAAGCTCAAGTGCTTAAACCAGAACTAAGAAGCTTGGAAAAACACAATTTAAACAGGCTATAAACAAGCAGTAATAAATGCAACAGAAAAGATGCAGTTGAACACTTTAGAGAATAAGCTGCAGCAAATAGTAAAAGCAAGATAAAGTAATAGAGTAGGATGAGGAAACCCAAATACAGTAAGAACAGCTGAATAAAGTGTTTTTTTTTTCTAGTAAAGTAGAATGGAAGAGAGGAGGAAAATAAATTTCAAGGTTAAGGAACTAAGGGATGTGGCCTTTATAAATGATCTCTGTATTAGGTAAAATGAGCTAATGAGATGGGACTGGGAGGAGTGTCCCTTATCTAATTTACAGTTTGGACAGGCAAAAGCCACCAACTTTAAGAACAGCAGCAGCTGGGTGGGAGAAAAACAAAAATTCAACCAGAGGTCAGCAAATATATAAATGGAGTCAGAGAAAAGTAAATAATTCAGTCAAACAAGTAAATAAAAATAGTGCAGTACTGTTGTTAAAAAAAAAAATGAAACCAGTGCAGTACTGTTTAAGCAAAGTTGCTCATTTCCATTATCAAAATGGGAGGTTAATCACAGGATCATAGGAGGTTACTAGGCTAATGACCCCAGGACCCTTACAAGCCTAGCCAAGTTTTACCCTTATTTACACAATCAGTATCTCTCACCTGTGTCCAAGTGGTACATAGGTAGAACCCTTGGGGTGAACTTATGGTTATCCATCCAGTTGACCACATTGCCTTTGAAGAGGGCCATTGAGGTGCTCTGCTTGACATGAAGCGGGAGTCTGTTCCAAAGGTGTGGCAACCTCTGGGAGACAAATCTGTCCCTCCAACAGGTTCTGTTAATGTCACATACCAGGTTAAGGCCATTAGAATGAGTAACCCATGTAGCATTTGACTTGTGGATATGCAGCATTTCCAGTAAAGCAGGGTCAAAGATTGCCTTATATGCAAGGCAGATATTGCCTCTTTGCAGTCTGTATGAAACATAATAAAGTGATACTGATTTCAGATGATCCTCGTAGGACAGATGCTGAAGACCTTGAATTTTCCTTGTGAGGAACCTTTGTGGTCTCTCTGATTGCTGCAGGTGCTTGGAAAGGTCCATAACAAAAGGGGCATTGTACTCAATTGTTGGTCTGATGAGGGAAGAGTACAGGGAGGTTATAACTTATTTTTTTCTGGAGGCAATGCCCTTACTTATGAGATGAGCAGTGTAGAATGCCCTTCTTACCACTGTGGAGACATGGTGATCAAAGATAAGGTTGCTGTCAACCTGTGTGCCTAGGTCTCTCACCACTGAGTGCATACTTAGGGTGTTTTTATTGATGTTTTAGTTAGCAAGAGCAACACTCTTACTGAAAGGAATGAGCATACATTTTTTTGCATTGAGATTAAGGCCATGACTTTGGCAGCAGTAATTTTTGGTGTAAGACCCTGTTGTAGGATGTTGACATCATTTGGAGATTCTATGACTGCTCCTAGTGTACAGTCATCATCAGATTTGTCAGCCTCGGATCTCTAGTTTTAGCTTGCACTTTAGAGAAGTAGATTCCAAAGTGCAGAGGTCCCAGGACTGATCCCTGTGGAACACCACTGGTTACAAGTCTACTGTTGGAGGTAGATTCTGTATTTTGACTATATGGGTTCTATCAGTGAGCCATTTAGTTGACCCATCTAATGGTATACGGGTTGATACCTAGCTGGGCAAGTTTGTCAATTATGCCTGCATGGGGAATAGTGTCAAAAGCCTTGGCTAAGTCTAGGTATGCTGTATGCACAGATTTCCCCTCATCAAGGGCCTTGGTGACTGTCTCGAAGAAGTCCACTAGGTTTAATAGGCATGATCTCCCTTTGCCAAGCCCAAATTGAGTAGGGTCAAGTGTTTGGAGGTTACCAACGTCTTTCTTCATAAGGTCCAGGATGATGCTCTTCATGGCCTTGCAGATAAAGCTAGTCAGGCTAATAGTTCTTTAGTTCACTGGCGTCAGTGGAAGCACCAACTTTGTACAAGGGAATAACAGTGGGCTTTTTCCATTCATCCGGGATGAAGCAAGTGCTTAGACTATGAGTGAAAATGAGTACCCAATGGAGTTGCTAATTCTTGTTTGAGCCCATGTAGGACAGAGCCTGGGATGTTGTCAGGTCCCATGGATGCTGTGTTTTTGACCTTAGAGAGAGTATTCACACCATGGACTTTAGCGATGCAGGGTAGAGGACAGGTTGTAGGGATGTCTTGGGGTAAGTGTGGTGAGGAAAGGGGAGTGAAGTTTTCACAAAATCTGTATGTTAACAGGTTAGCAATGTCCATAGGCTCAGTATATGTGGTTTCATTGACTACCAGTTCGGTACAAATCTGAGCTTTGCCTTTTAGGTTATGGATGTAACTAAAGAATGCCTTATGGTTGTCCTTAGTTGAGGAGACTACTTTGGATTCGTAGTTAGCTTTGGATGACTTCACAAGGAGTCTTATTTGCTTATTTAAGCTGAGGAGGGAGTGTTTGCAGTTAGAGACTTGCTCCCTCTTACTCTTACACAACAATTTTTTCCTCTTATTGTAAAGCCTGTTAATGGCATTTGTCCACCAGACACGCTTGCTCTTCCTTGAGGAGCTTGTTTTGGTCCTATCAAGTACTGCTGAGTCAGTGCGGTTGTTCAGGAGTTTGTATAAAGCACTTGTGTAGAACTCGGCATAGTTGCCAGTTCCATCTGAGGAAGAAGATGCAATGAAACTATTTATACCATCCCGTAAGAAGTTATAATCTACTTTGGAGAAGTTTTTCAGTTTTGTTTGTGCTACGTGGGGGATCAGGTGTGATAGTAACTTTGAATGAGACTGATTTATGATCAGATCTCACCAGGGAAGACCTCACAATGTGGGTGCTACAGTGGTCCCCCATATTGGTAAGCACCAGATCCAGGATGTTGGCACCCCTTATGGGGGTGTCAACTAGCTGGCCCAGAGCACTGGAGTTAATAAAATCGAGGAATGTTTGGGCAAGTGAGTTTCAGCATGAGTATTTTTCCCAGTCAATGGATGGGTAGTCAAAGTTGCCCAAAACCATGGTGTTCGGATGTATCTTGATAGACTCAAGTAGATCCAAAGAGGAAGAGTGGGTGTCCTGATTCATGGAGGGGATCCTGTAGCTGGCAATGACTTGAATAGGTGTCCTACCAATAGTTAATTGCACCTGAAGTATCTCCAGGGACTGATGCTGTCTAACCAATCTGGAGGTGTGTTTATCTTTAATGAATATTAATACACCACCTCCTTTAGTTTTAACAGTTTCAGTTTATGGTCTGAATGTGTGGAAGAAGGTGTAGTCTGATATGGCTGGGGTGCTATCCACAGCCTTTAACCAGGTCTCTGTGACTCACAGATGTTTATGTCTTCCAAGGTGAGGACTGCTTCCAGTGAATGCAGTCTTGTATTAAGACTCCTAGCGTTTAGCAGCAACACCTTGAAGTTGTTTTTAGATGGGAGTTCTTACATCAGGATTTTTGTCCTTGAGACACTGCCTAAAAAAGACACCATGTAGCCAAAATCCTAGGGGTGACAGATGAAGACCATCTCTGGCCCAACATCGAGGTCTGTCGATAATTTCATCCCAGGCTGAAAGATACCATATCCCCTTGGAATGACACCAGAAACTAAGCCAGTTATTGAAGTCAATCATTTTCTGTTTGTATTGAAGCATCATCTTAGGTGAAGGTAAAATGCTGCTTAAGGCTAGGGACATGCCAGCCTGAGATGCATAGTCAGTGAGCTCAATCATGTCTCTCTCCATATAGTTCAGAGAGGTACATCCTAAGTCATTCACACCAACATAGACTATGACAGAGTCATAACAATACCGGTTGATGAGAGACTTAAGTGAATGTCTGATATGGTGGATCCTGGCACTTGACAGACAGCTGACAGTGACCTTCTTCTTATCTAGCCTGGTGAGAGGGACATCTGTGTGTCTCATGATGGAATCACCTTTGACTAATATGTTTGGTTTTGTGTTTTGCCTTAAGAGCTTGACAGGTGAGACACTGGTATGTGAGCTATTACAGTATGTGTATTCTGTTCTGCAGAGGAAGTAATATGTGAAAGCATGCTTGTGTTTGTGTGTTGGAGGTCTCTGATGTTTAGGTATGTTTCTGGTGAGGACTTCACATTTGTAGGTATGTGGGATGTGGGTTTGGGTGCAGTAGGAGGTGACGTGAGCATGCTGACGACCCGCTCATTGTCACATGTACTGACTGGTGTGTGAGAGAGCATGGATTCAAGGTTCTTAATATAGTTGCATCTCTCACATGTTGAGTTTATGTGGTCTAGGAGCAGAGGATTGTCGGTGAACATGAGGCACTTGCTACATTGTCTCAGTATGCCCATGTCGGCCAAGCTGGCTGGAGAGACTCTGGGAAATTGTATATCCGTAGTGTTAGGTAAATTTATAGGGTCAGGAAAAAAGGTCATGCTTAGGAATGGCTAGTGGGTGAGAGGTGTGTTGGAATCTCAGAGGTTAGGCTTAGTGTTCTACCTGACAGTAGAGCTGAGCCACAAAAAAACCTCTGGAGGACCACATGCAAAGTGCTAGGAAGAAGCACAGACCCATGGCTTATGTAAAGGAAGAAGTAACCCTTTTAACTCCAACTAGCAAATAAGACCCACTCTCTGAACTCTAGTCCAGTCACCCTCAATTAGATGGGACCCAGATAGCACTTCCCTCCCACAAGAGTGCAGAAAGGTCTTCTCCAACAAATATGGGTTGAAGTTGATGCTCAGAAGTTACAAAACAGACCCAGGAACAGCAAGCCTGGAACTCTGCTATGTTACAGCCAAAGTAGTACAGTATGCAGTAAAATGTAGCCAAAAACAGTTCTGACAATTTAAGCAGACAGTAGAATGCAAATACTAATTAAGAGTGCAATTTAAGAGCAGAAACAGGCACTTATAGTTAGCTGGAAGCAACTGATGCCTCAGATCTTTCCGTATCTCTGTGAAGAGCTAGTTTTAATGCTCAAGTGATACAAGGCAGTCTAGATTCTGTAAGACTGAATCTAGCCTATACTAAGTGCAGAGGTGTTTTAAATTTAAAGTGCTTAAAATCACAGTCATGACAACAAAAAACAGTATAAAACAGCAATCCAGTAGAACAGTGTTCTCAAGGTAATCAGGCTACTAACAAGCAGTAATAAAAGAGGCGGTATAAATGGAATTCAACACTCTTAAAAACAGCAGCAAAGACAAAATGTATTGCACTAAGAAAAATACAGTAAAATACAGTAGAAGCAATGGAATAGAGTGTATTTTTTTGTCAAGTAGAAAGGGAGGAAACAGAAGATAATTCAAGGTTAAAAGCTAAGGGGGGTGGACCTTCACAAATAGTCTCACTGTACTCAGTAGAAAGAGCTGATGCAAAGGGACTGGGAGGAGTATCCAATAACAAATTTATAAGAAGAGGTGAGCAAAGCAAAAGCCACCCAAGTTATAAGAACACAACAGCAAAAGGCGAGTGGAAAGGAAAATCAAATGGAGCCAGCCAGAGTAAGTGTTCAGAAGTAACCAGAAACCAGTTTAACACGCACACTTTGCAATACTAATCTCAGAATTATTAAGTATCATTGAAACACAGAGTAAGTGTTCAGAAGTAGGCCAGAAACTAAATTAACAGACAACTTTGCAACGCTAAGCACAGAAGTATTAAATATCACTGAAACAATTATGGCAAGTGCAAAAAATATACTTATATCAGCTTTGTAGGTCAGATGTTAATGAAAATCAAACCTGGGTCTGCATGAGATTTAATTAACAGTTATGCTTTGTTTTCAATACCTGAATAGTACATGACAAAAAAAGAACAGAAATCTTTCAGTTTAGCTTAGTTTTATCCTTTTCAGACATACTGCGCAACTCAATTTCGTATTATCTTTATCACACTCTATATCAGTTTAATTTTGTTCTTTAAATTTCCAAAGTGCAACAAAGGAGTCTAATGTATAATTTTTATAAATAATTTTAAAAAATGTAGATGCAGTGCGACAGCACCTGCTGCATATATTCTAAATAATTTTTATAAGGGTCCTTAAAAGGGGCGGGTATCAGTAAAAAATTGATTTACTTATGTAGTTTTGTATTGCCCATGTAAAAGCAGCATTGTCAAATTTGTGATTACACTTTTTAGCAATTTCTGAAGTTATCTGATACAAATTTGTGTTACAACTGTGGAGTGATATATTAAATACATACATATTTAATAGCTGTAATCACTAGATGTCCTTCCTTGTCAGTGTTGCAGTATTCTTTACTCTTGGGGATATCTTGCTGAGTGTAGCCAAATATCCGTCCAGCTTACCAAAGCATTTACGTCCACCATATGTCAGGCGTATGTCCTACATGCAAGGTGTAAGGTACATATGCTACATGCAAACACCTAATCCCCAGAACTTCTTTGCCACCAGTTTGAATGCTACCTTTGAATTTCTTCTGCAAACCATTCACTGAGTTGATTCCACTGCCATGGTTTTCTGATGCTTTCCAAGCAGTAGTTCTGCCTGGTTTTCTGGGACATCATGCTTATGGGAATTCTAGGAAGGGGGGGGGTGTTTCAATACATGTCAATGATAGCTTGCCTGTATGTAGTACCTTTTTATAAAGATTTGGAAAATGAAATTCTAGGAGAGAGTATAAAAATAGGTAAGCATGGATGGAAGGCTGCCCTGTTCTATAGAGCCCCTTCACAAAGGTCGGGGGAAAGGGAGAATTTCATCAAGACTTTGCACACATTTATATTAAGTGACTTATAAAGTAATAGCTGGTAATTTAAATGCAATGAACAAAAAATTCTGGGTTCTGGAAACTCTGTTTTATTTAAACACCGCACATTTAAATGCCCTAGTTGTGCACTGTGAATTTTCAATAGAAGTTAACAAATTTCCTTTTAGCCAATTAGTGGAATTCAGTAGAAATTGTGCATAAAATCTCAAGTGGTAAACAAACCAACTATGAAAGCAAACATCTTAGAAGTAGTCTGGGTGAAGAGTTGCATTGAGCTTGAATGCTGTGATCTGTTGCCTGAATTAAATGGTTCTGATCATTTGTGTGATTGTTTGAAGATCAAGTTAAAGAGGTTCTTCTTTGTATTTAAGAGTGAATAAAGACTTCTGTTTAGCTGACTGTATGGGAATTAAAAGTGAATTAATATATTGGGACTGTGTATCAGAGCCTGGGATATTTTGTGCAAATTTATAAGTAATCTCATACATAAATATGTCTCAATGGCGGCTGGTTATAGTACTGTTAGGAAATTACCTTGGTTCATAGGTAGGTACTAGGCTATTGGCCCTAGGGCTTATATAAGCCTAGCCAAAAATGTACCTTGGCTTTCGCCACCCAAGAAAATTATTTTCCTGTGCCCCTGTCGAGCAGAGCCACAGAAGTGATCCCCGGGGTGAATTTCCTATCTCCCATCCAATCATCAAGATTTTTCTTGAAGAGTGCTAATGAGGAGCTCTGTTTGACAAAGATAGGTAGTCCGTTCCAGAGTATGGGAAGTCTCTGGGACAGGAATCTGTCCCTCCAGCATGTTCCAAATCAATGGGTACTGATTTTTTTAATATTATTTTTATACTATATTCAACTTAAAAAAAAACAGTGTGATTCTTTATGGGGTTTATTTAGTGGCTGACATTATTGTTACGTAGAATATGTTCTCCCTAAGAATAATGGTTGTAGTTTGATTAGATAATTAGATGATTTATGTAATGGGTTTATTATTGATTGGTGAATAGGGGTATATAAGAAAAATTCAGTATTGTTACAGTTTATCTGATGAAGTCTGTTGGTTATGGATGAAAGCACATTGGATTTTAGAGTGTTAATGGTTTTATCAAGATTTTATTATTTTCTTGTGGCTGTTTGAGTTATTTGTTGAAGGATTTAATATACTTTGGTACGTGCAAAACTGTTCTTCTGAGTGCTCTTTTCTTGGATTACTGGTTTTACTTGAGCACTTTTTCCTCTCTGTTGTGGTTTTAAGTCACTGTTTTGAGGAATGGAAGGGCTTCCTATTACCACTGAGACCATTCCATCTGAGAGCAGTGAGAATGGAGAGATTTCATTTTTTTGACTGATACGAGTGATCATTCATCAAATGGGCGAAATGCGACATCAACCCAGGAACAAGATAGCTAGAGTCAAGGTGATTGTGTTTTTTTACTAATGGACAAGATTCTAGTTACTGTAACTTGGATTCTTGGCTCACTAAAAAGGTTTCTTTCAAAAATACAGCACAGGCATTTAATTATAAAGAAATGGACACTTATGCCAACAATTTACATACAATATATGACCTGCTTTTGAAATATAAAACTTTATATCTGGATAATGCTTACTTAAAAGAATGCATTAGGCTTAACATGGTTCCGAAGGGATTAAGGGTATATAAATACCCAAACAACGTGGAAGAAGGGTTGGACTTCCACAAAGAATTTGTAGAAATTTTTGATAAGTGCGATTTTGATGTATGTGCCATTATTAAGCAAAATGAAAGAGACATGTCTGTATTATATTAACAAATAGAAAATGTTAATCAGTGTTTGGTAAATGATTTGAAGTACACGGTAGATCAGGAAAGGAAAGAGTATTTTGACTTAAGGGGACAAGTTGATGAGAAATTGAGCATTGTTTTTAATAGAAAAAAGAGAACATTGGATAGGGATATTAAAGAATATGAAAGAAAATGTTAAACTAAACCAAAGAAATATAGAAACCAAGAGAGAAAAGAGGGGATAACATGGTGGGCATGATTACAATAATTTTAACAACCCCAGTCATTCTAATGATTTTAATGAGGGTCATCTAAGTGGGAGAAGAGAATCACAAGGACCTGGTGATTTAAGTGACCCTTTAGAATATCCCCCCTCTGGAGGTCGGAGAGGCTGAAGAGCAAGCAGCCTATTCGATACAATTACGGTAAATGGAGACAGTGGAACAGGATGGAGGTGAGAGCTAGAGATATACTGATGAATGGATATGTTAATCCTTCTGGGATTAACAGTATAGTAAGAGAGGGTTGTAGGTTCAGTCACAAAGGTCATAATATATTTAATTATAGTAATACAGACATTACAGAAACTCATTTTGGGCTGTTATCAAAATATTTTAAATTCATACCAAGGAAGAAATGTGACGTAAGTAAGGTTATTATTGACCTTAAAATCTTTACACACAAGAAAAAATTAAAACTGATGTTTGAAGGGCATAATAAAGGAAGTGACAGTTTGAAAAAGAGAAGCAACTGGAATCCCCCCTTACATCCCCAATTAAAAGAATTTGAATTAACACTTGAAAAAGAACTTAGAGAAGGAATTTTAAAGAACAAGGTTGTTTCAAATTTAAGTGGAGAAGAAAGGGGTTTATTAGATGAGGTTAAGACTAATCGGTTTATTAAGGTGATGAAGCCTGATAAAGGGGAGGGACATTAGTCATGGATTCTATTACCTATGAAGGTAAGATGATGGATATCTTACAAGATGAAAATAAGTATATGAGGGTGTCAAAAATGAGATAAATATAGCCTATAATTAATTTGGCTTTAAATGACATTACTTGAAGGTTTTATTGATGTGGAGACATTCAACTTTTTGAACAACAAAGAACCACGAATGCCTTCAATATTTGGAATCCCCAAGGTTCACAAAAATATAGTAGACCCACCTTTAAGGCCCATAGTGGCGGCTGAATGTTCTATTACAGCCCCTTTGGCCAAATTTTTGTATTTTAAGTTAAAGAAAACATCAATGGAGGGGAGGGGAGTTTTAAAAGACTCATGGGATTTTTTTAAGATGTATTAAAAAATAATTATTTGATGATAAAATAATTTTTATTACTATTGATGTAATAGATTTATTCACGTCTATACCCCTTGAGCAAGTTTTAGAATTATTTGAAGAAATATTAAGAACACAAGGAAAGCTTTCCCAGAAAGATTTTTATGTTTGTTTGGAGTTAATGGATGTTGTTTTAAAAAATAATTTTATATACTTTGAAGGGGAGCTTTTCCATCTATTGAAGGCAGTAGCAAAGGGCGCAAGGTGTACACCTACCTATGCTAACATTGTCCTTTCATGTTGGGAAGAAAAAATTCATTTTTAATTATAGGTTTCAATATGGTTGGGTTTTGTATTTTTGGATGATATTGGTTTATTATGGATAGAAACCGAAGAGAAGTTTTTAGAATTTTTTGAATATCTTTCTAATTTAACATTTTTTTTTTAAATTCACATATATTAGTCATGACGGTGTAAACTATTTAGATGTTACTATTCAGAAGAAAGGAAGTTATTTTACATCTAAAGTATACAGAAAAGAAACATATTCAAACTCCTGTTTGTATTTTACAAGCGCACACCCATATTACCAAAAGAGATGCACAGTAAAGGGACAATGTGTTAGAGGTAGTAGGATGACTTCAGAGGACAACGATTATTTTACTGAATGTGAATTTTTGAAAAACGTGTTTATGGAAAGGGGATATCCCAAAAATTTAATTGAAGAGATACAGATTGAGGTGTTAGTGGGTAGAAAGGATAGATTTGCTCCCATTTTAGGCATGATGGTTCAGACATTAATTAACATATATGAGGGGATTGAAGAAGTGACTAAGGATGGAGGTGACAATTATGGGAGTGCTTTTATTACAGATTATAATGGTGATGCACGTTATTATGAATATTTTTTAAAGAGTGGGGACTAAATTTGCTAGTTTGTCTGATTTGAGTTTCATCTTTGACAAGCCATTAAAATGTATTTTTAGGAAGGGCATAGTATTGAGGGTATACTTGAGAAACATCCGAGTAATTGTAATAAAAGGAATAAGGTGGGGACTTTTAAATATGGATTTTGTTCACAAAGTCCATTTGTTTCTAATAATGTAGATATTTACATCGGTAGTACAGGAATATATTATAGGGAGGTCCTACTACACGCGTGATACCAAAGGGATAGTACACATTGCAATATGCAAAAAATGTGCGGCATTTTATATAGGCAAAAACTGAAAGGAAATGTAGGAAAAGAATGTATGAGTGCGTTTATGATATAAAAAAAAAAAGAGAATCAAAGGAATGCACTTTATAAACATACACTTCTATGCCAGTCTGCAAGGTTTGTGTTTTTTGTATTAGAAGATGTCCCTATTGATATTAGAGGTGGCCCTTGGGAGACAAAGATAGAAATAGAGAACTGTACTGGCAAATTATTTTGGAAGCTAACAAATGGCCAAGTTTAAATTACATAGTCTCCCTAGCCCCTGTCTTAAAATTGAGATCAGCTAAACTATGAGGGACTTTGATGAGGTTTTTTTGTGTTTTTTGGACAAATATTTTATTTTAATAGCATGTATTTCTAAATATATTTATTTGATATATAAGTTTCTATATGTTCAGAATATTTTTGTGCAATTTTTTGCAGTGAATTTTATAGTTAGTGTTAAGTTAGAATGTACAATTTTAACCACTAGATGACGACAGTGACATATGATAGGTACTGAATTTTTTATATTATTTTTATACTGTGTTTAACTTATTTAAAAAGCAGTGTGATTCTTTATGGGATTGTTTAGTTGCTGACATTATTGTTATGTCGAATATGTTCTCCCCAAGAATAATGGTTGTAATTTAATTAGATGATTTATTTAATGGGTTTATTACTGATTGGTGAATAGGGGTTAATCAGAAACATTCAGTATTGTTACAGTTTATCTGATGAAGTCTGTTTGGTTGCAGACAAAAACACATTAGATTTTAGAGCGTTCATGGTTTTCATGTTTTTATTATTTTCTTGTCTCCGTTTCAGTTATTTGTTGAATAAACTTTGGTTTGGTACGTGGAAAGCTGTTCTTCCGTGGCTGTCATATAGCAAAAAAGGAAGAAGAATCACAACTGTGAATTATCGGGAGGGGGAATCTGGTAAACAAAGCTAGGCATATTATGGCAATGTAAAGTGTCAGAAAATTTATGCAGGCCTATAGAATAAAATGTGGAAAAAGTTTGGTGACTTGTTTACCTGACAATAAAAGCTTTATTTAAACATTTAAGAAAGTATAAGTGCAAAAATCAATCTGACATTTCAGTAGAACAGAATGGCAAGATAGTATCAAACCCTAAATTACTTGTACTCCTTTTTACAGACAAATGTGCTGGTTTTAGAAGTAGTACTAATACTTATGATCAAAGTTTGTCCAATGGTCAAAGCTGTGTTCTTGTGATCAGTGAGTCTATATTATTAAAATCTATTAAACCCATCGCTGCAGCTGGACTATGTGGTTTAAATGGATAACTTTTATCAAATATGGCTGAGTTTATGTTTCCTAGTTTGCTGTATTTGTTTCAGAAATCCTTAATTGACAGATTTGTTTTACCATCTTGGAAAGAAGCTGTTGTTGTGCCAATACAGAGGGGAGGCTTCTCTTAAATTAGTTGATGATTTTAGACCAATTAGCCATACTTATATGCTTGGCAAATGCTTTGAACATATTTTATTTGGTTATATTGTAGAGGTTGGACTTTATGCGATCGATATTAACCAACGTGGCTTTACAGAAGGTGGAGCTTGTCTTATCTATTTGGTTAGCTTTTGTCAAGTGGGCTGCGAAACCCTGGCTCAAGAACTGTCAGTCAGTAGATCTTGCAAAAGCATTTGATTACATTTTTCGCAAAGATTAGCTATAATGGAAAAGGCTAATTTTAATTTTTTATCTTAATAGATATTTGGGGAAATAGTTGAAAGGCAGATGTTACAGAGTTATAATAAAGGGTGTCTTTTCTGATGATTTGGAAGTGGAGCACTTGAAGGGTCCTTTGGGACCTTATTTGTTCTCTGTTTTTTGCCCGATTTTCCATCTAGTGGTAATATATAGGTTAATATATTAGGTGCTACAGTGACATCTGCTCAAGATCAGTTTAGCTTACAAGGCTTTCTGGATGTTTTACAGCATTTGTCCCAAAGAAGTTGCATTGATTTTAATACTAATAAAACAAAAAATGTTCTTTATGGTTGTAACAGTGTTAACTATTCCTATGCCTTGAATAGTACTTTCTTGAAAAGTGTAAGCACTATAAGGGACGTGGGGAATATTAATTAACTGTGATCTTGCTTTTGAAGATAATCTAAAAGCTGTTACTAGGAGTTGTTACTCAGTAATGACATTCTTTGCTCAGCTGTAAGTAGAAATATGCCTGTCTTAATTCCTCTATACAAGTCAGTGGTGAAGGTTCATACTGAATACCGTGCTGCATTTTGTTCTTATAACACGACTCAAGTGAAATTGTTAGAAAGTATCCAAAAGTGTATGAGACAGATTGCACAGCAAAATGGTCTGGGCTGATATGAACAGGTTTGTAAGACTTTATTTTCTGTTAATTATAAATTGATAAGGGTAGATTTAATCTTGATGTACATGTGTGTACACAATGATAGACTGGTTGTGAACTTAGGAGTTAAAATAAAATCTCTGATGACTGACAGCAGAAACAGCATTGTGTGTGTGAGGATTTCAAGTTTTAATGCTAAATTAAAAAATCTTTTTGTTGTCAAGCTGGTTTATAAAGGAAAGTGTTGCCACTTAGAATAATGTATGCCAGTAGTTTAATGACTTTCAAGAAACACCTAGTTGATTCGGTAGATGACCGGGTTTATGGTCTACTCCTATAGGAGGCAAGCTTTTTGAAAGCCTAAAATATGCTACTAAGCTTGATTAAACAAATATTGAAATATTGAGACATAATTTAATCCCAGAGGATTGTCAACTCATGAGAATTTGTGCACTTTCAAAAAAATCTGATATGTGTGATCATGTTGCATTTCATCTGCATGAAGAGATGGAGTCAGTGCAGAAATGAGAGGAAGCTAATTTAAACTGAATTATCATTTATTGGTGGACACCTTCTTATGGTGATCCTTTTGTTTTCTAAAGCCCACCAACATAAAACTAATGTATGTATATTCACTGGTATATGTGTCATATAAGAAAAATAAGAATAAACAGGGAAGCTCAGTGCACTTTTCCCAGGTTAAAAATGTACCCATCCTAGGCAAAGACACTAGGGCCTGCCTGGACTGGTAAAACAATGAATATGAAATCCTGTAATGATGACAGCAATCTGGTCCTGATCTTAGTAACCCCACTGTAACAACAGAAAATGCCATTCTACAAAAAGTTAAAAAAATGAAACCGATTAGCCAGACATGCAGCTTGTATATTATATATTTATTTATTTGCTTTGTTAACTGGATAAGTGAGCTGATCCTTAGACACTTTTTAGTTGTCACATGGACCACAGACAGGAAACAATTTCAACAAAAGTTTCAGAACAGTACATTAGTATAAACTGAAAATACTTACAAAAATAGTAGCAAACAGAATTTTACTGAGACATAAAAGTTATATACATAGAATTGCAGAATAATTATGTCAGATCTGTGATAACTAAAATAATTAATTTGTAAGAAGCACAGGTTAGGATAAAGAAACAAGACAGGAGTAAGTAGCTGTCACGTTTAAGTAAGTGACAGTTTAAGTGCAGAAAAGTTAAGTGAGAGGCTGATTGCCATTTCACTCTTTGGATAAGTAGAAGAAAGGTAGAAACGAGTGTTTAGTAATAGAATTTTTGATCCAAGGTCCATGGAGCCTTTTTAAGTGACCTGTGGATTGTCACATGATCTGATGTCTTTTCAATCTGGTTTCAACTTGTGGGTTATCAGATCTGACTCTTATCCGAGACTGGCCATATTCCACAGATGTCAGCCTACTGAACTCCACCTCCTCTGCCTATAATTAGCTAAGATTACCTCTGATCTAATTTGTTGCCATTCCTGAATGGCAGTTTGCTCAGTGGGAGTGTATCCTTTATTGCATATTTTCTTGTGTATAAAATGGCAATCAGCCTCTCACTTAACTTTTCTGTCTTATTCCTATCCTAGTTTTGCTATGTTGCTTGTTGGTGCTGGTGTATGTATATATGTTTTTTTTCCTCAATAGTAAGTAATATAGGTTGTTAGAGTTAGGTGTGTTCGTGTTCCTATCACGTCATCGAACTTTTACAAGTTCGAACCACATATGTTCGAGACCATAAGTTCGAATTTGTAAAAGTTTGAGCGTGTGAATGGAAATCTCCATAAGCGGAGGTTTCCATTCTGTTTATTGTGGTGCAATCTCGGAGTTGGTACATTTAAGTAGCAGGGGGCTTGCCCCCCTTCATACATCAGTTTGTTTTGTTGTCCATTGTGTTTTTTTGTAGGTAGTCGAAGTTATGTAACTTCGAACATAATGGCTTGACCATTAGGTGTTCAAGTTATGTAACTTTGACTATGTCATATAGACCCATGTTGTTGTTGTTTGCGGGCTTTTGCCTCCCAGTTTGGTTAGAGTGTTTTAGTGCTTTAGTGTTTCCTGTGTCTTAGGTGTTAGTGTTTTTTTTTTTTTTTTTTTTTTTTCCAGTATCAAGAAAGAAGGATTTTAAGAAGCATGTGATGTCTAAAGACCTCAGAACCGACACATCGAGACAGGGGTTTCCAGGTTGAGTTCCACGACTCCATTTTCAGAGTTAACCCTCCTGCTCGGTGCTCTGCTCTTGACCGTCCAGCTCTTGTTTCGGTGTTGGAGCCGCTTCAGAGTCCAGTGTGTCTTTAGGATCTTTAGATCCTAGGTCTGCAGGCTCCAGATGGCCAGCTTCAATTTCTGCCTTTGACAGCATAGAAGGTTTAGCAAAGTGCATGCACACATCAGCCATGTTTATACTGATAGTGTTAAATGATTTTACTCATTTGACCAGACTTCACCATGACATTGTGTTGTACGTGTCAAGGGTAGTTAAGTCACAGCAGACTCAGGAGTCTCAGAAGACTATAGAGACTCAGTTGTACAACTTAGTCTATTGCCAACATGTCCAAGTATCTGCTGAAGGCAGCATTGCCATGTGTCACCATAACTGAATGAGGTATTGTTACTTTGCAGACTGCTTCAAGGCTCCCTTTAATATAGACCCCTCTGACATCTCTTCACATTTTGGACCTAACTTGCTCAAGCTTAAAATGCCGTTTTTGTATATTTCCAGTTCATACCCATACCTCTTTATAACATCCAGAACTTTTTTGGGTCTGGCTTCTTTAACTAAGTGACTTACCAGCTAAAAATAGGCAATATTAGAAAGGGCAAGGAATTATTAATTAAATCACACTAAGATTGTTAGTCTGTGATGTCCTACAGTGGAGGAATGAATCTTTCTTTATGACTTATTCATATTTATGTTCATATTTTCATAACTGAGAGACCTACATTTTGTTGAGGTGTATGGTGTGAAACACCAGTGGGTGCATAGGACAATTCACTGAAAATGCTGGTTTTTATCTCACTATGCTGGAATTATTGCTAGTTGTTTGTTAGTAAGTATGAAAATGAGCAATATTTCTCTATGTACTTAATACTTCAAAAAACAAGTGACTTAAAAATTGTTGAATAACATTATGTGAAACCTTAGATGTTCTTGAAGAAAACTGTCTTTAATATTTGATTGTAAGTTGCACACCATGAAAGATATCCAGTATTATTTGTATTGCTAATTATACAGTTAAACATATGTTTTCATATTTCTATAGCTATCTCATTAAACATGCACTTATTTATTTATTTATTTGCATTTGTTAACCGGGTTGGTCCAGCTGGGTAAGAATTACCCTTTTTCAGTGGAGACCCGAGGGGAAAAGCCCCAAACAGACATACAAATACATACGAATAGAGACAAATTAACAATATTACAGAGGAAAACAATATTATGGGTACAATGGATAAGAAAAACAAACAATGAAAGTTTGAGAATATGAGTAAGGTAGGCCAGAGGCATGCATGCAAAATATTTATGAAAAGGTGTTCTGAGCAAGATCTCTGAATTAAGTTAAAGTAGGCAAAGAAATGATGATTTAGGTGTGGAGTTAGTAGTGTGCGAGTTTTAGGTGGGAGCATGTAATTTTATGTCATGTGAAAACTTGTGTCTGGATAGCAAAAATGTTCTAAGAATATATGTCTAGGTTGTACAGTTTTCAAGATATGAATATTTGCAAAGGTTTAGAAAAATTATAATTTGAAGTTTGTGTGCATTATAATATATTACAGTATTTACAGAAAGTACTATAAATGCACTGACTGTTATCAGTGTAAAGAATATACATCTGGCTAACAACATTGTTATTTGTTGGGTGGCACAGGGGTGCAATGGTTATCGTTGTCACCTCATAGCAAGAGGTTCTCCAGTTCAATTCTCAGCTGGGTTGTCTTCTTTGCAGAGTCTGCATGTCCTCCCTCTGTTCACATGGGTTTCCTCCCACATTCGCAAGACATGCTGCAGGTGGATTGGGCACTCTATATTGGCATTGTGTGTGTGCGTGTGTATGCCTTCTGAGGAAGGCTGGGCACCGGGCTGGTAACTTGACACTGTAAAAGTCTACTGCCACTCATTCTGTGGACAGATTATCTGATGTGGCTACCCGTAACAGGAGCAACTGAAAGGAGAAGAAGTAGAAAACATTCCTATTTGTACAATTTTAATAGCTTTTATTGTTCACAAAATATTTACATTTGTTAATCTTATGCTTTTTAATTTTATTTTTCAGAAAATGCTTTGGAATGCAAGATATGTGTAGGCTGTTAGAGGTGTGACATTTCACACCACATCGGTATTAGTGAGCTAAGATTAATGACACTTTGACTAGTAGCGAGCAAGATAGAAAAACTGTCTGATGTTGAAGCATGTTTTGCTACCCCTCAATGCATGCTCTCTCTGAACCAGAAAGGGGGAAGACATCTAGTTTTAGGAACGCACAGCAGCCTTTTCAAGAAACCCCTTCTGAAGGATCACCCAACAACGGGGAGGGGGGTGTTACTCACAATGGGCGCCACCCATGTGGCAGTGGTGTGTAGAACCAGGGATTCCATGGGGCCTTCTTTGGGAAGCCCTTTCATTGACACTGAGGGTCTGTCCAACTGTCTGGTTCTGCAGGCGTTTGGGGGTCATTTGGCTCTACACCCAGAAGGTTGGGAGGCCATCACCTCAGATGCATGGGTTTTAAGAGTCATATCCAGAGGGTATACAGTTCCATTTTTGGAAACTACAAACTTAAATCCCAAACATCTTCCAGATGTGTCACCCTGTCCGAGAAGGGATGCAGCCATCGAAATTCAGAAGCTGTTACTAAATCGATTCATGCAAAAGGTACAACCAGACCAACATGGATCCAGGATTATTCAAAGTTCTTTTTGTTTATAAAGAAGAAAAAGGATCTCAGGACAGTTTTGGATTTGAACAGGTTGAATCGTTTTATAAAATAGACCAAGTTCTGGATGGAAACATTGCTGTCATGAGAAAGGAAAACTTGATGTGCTCAATCGATCTCAAGAACGCCTACCATCATATAAAGATAGCAAGGCATTCCAGGAGGTTTCTGTGCTTCTGGCTGGGGGCCAGTCATTATCAGTTCACAGTCCTGTCCGTTGGTTTCACAACTATTCTATGAGTGTTCATGTATGTGGCACTCATGGCAGCCTGGCTCAGGCTGCAGGGGTTCCAGGTCTTCCCCTTACCTGGATGATTTGCTGCTAACCACCTTCACAAGAACATCCTTAGTCAGAGCTAGGGACCCCTTGCTCCAGCTATGTAGTTCAGTCATCTATCAGAAGTCCAGTCTTCTCTTCAGCAGACGCTAGAGTTCATAGGTTGCCAGTTGGACACAGTTTCTCAGATTGCAAGAATTCTAGTTTCTAGAGCATTGACCCTGTGTTGTCTAGCTGTTTCCTTGCTCTCTTACCAAAAGCCTCTGGCATCCCTTGCTCTCAAGCTCTTAGGACACATGGCTGCTGCCATCTACTTGGCTCCCATAGCAAGGTACCACATGAGGGCTCTGCAGTGGAGGACACTGACAGTGCAGTGGTCTTACTTGATGCAGCCAGTGGAGTTCCCCATTGTGTTGACAAATGTCTGTTGAGATTAGATCAGGTGGTGGAGTCTCCCTTGGTATCCACCAGGAGACTTGTCATCTCTGCCCACCCCCACTCACCCCCGGCATGGTTACTGTCAAATGCCTTTTTTTGGGTGGGGGGGGGGGTGAAAATTTCGAAAACCTTTTTCAAGGGTACTTTATTGCTGTGTCTTTCAGTCTGGGACCCTCTTCCACAGTGGGATTTGCCTTTCATGCCATTTGAAGGTGGTGACTGTACCTCCTTTTCTGCTTTCTGCAATGGCTGACTTGAAGCTGTGTCTTGGAAGACTTTATTCTTTGTGGCTGTTACTTCCACCAAGGGGGTGTCAAAACTACAGGCCCTCTCTTTGGTACTTACATATTTGTTTTTTCATAAAGACGGAGTGTCTGTCCACACGGATCCTGATTTTCTCCCAAAGGTGGCTACAGAGGGTAATTTGAATCAGTCCATTCACTTGCCAGTGATCTTTCTTGAATTTTCCAACAAAGGGGAATATTTACTGCATTGCCTGACTGTCCATACATAGTTGAGGTTTTATTTGGACAGAACCAAATTTTTCAGAAAGTTATACAGTTATTTGTCCCCTTTTCAAAGGCTCTGTTGGATATGAAAGTGTCTGAGGTTACTCTCTCCAAGTGGCTATCTGATTGTATTTCCTTTGGGTATAGTTTGAAAGGAAAGCCCTTGCATTTGTAAACCAAAAGATCATTCTACTAAAGCAGTGGCTACTTCTACAGCTTTTTTTCTCCAGAGCTGCTTTGGATGATGATTGTGCAGCTGCTACTTGGATGAGTCTTCACACATTTATGTCTCTCTACAAATTGGACATTCATTCGTTGTCCAGAGCTGCTTTTAGTTCCACCATATTGCGCAGTATTCTTTCATAAGACCTCCATAAGCTTTTACATGGCTGTGCCGTTGTCCCACAGGTTGAATCCAGACAGAAAAAACAACATTGGATACAGAAGTTATGTACTTACCAGAATAGATATCTGTTGTCTCTTTCTCTCTGGTTCAATTTTCTGTACTTCCTAACCCCAGCCATTGTGGCAAATTTCTCGATCATGAGACAACCAAGTTGGGGAGGTTGATTTTCTTCCTTTATTGAGGTCCTCTGTATTTTCCTGTTTTGTGATTGATCATAGGAAGTTAGTAGGCTGTTGGCCCTGATGCCCTTATAAGCCTAGCCAAGAGTTTAGGCTATGTGTAGACAAATCAGCCCTCAAAGCCCCTGTCCAGCAGGGACACAGGTGGAATCCCAGGGGTGTATTTTCTGTTTCCCATCCAGTTATCCAGGTTGTGCTTAAAAAGGGATAATAAGGTACTCTGCATGATGTAGAGAGAGTGTCTATTCCACAGATGGGGGAGTCTCTGGGACTCAAATCTGTCACGCAAACAAGTCCTACTGATGTCACAGACCAGGTCGAGGTCGCTCATGTGGGTTACTCGAGTGGAGCTTGACTTGCGGATATGCAGCATTCACATCAAGGCGGGGTCTGAGATTGCTTTGTATGCCAGACAGAGGTCGCTTCTGAGGAGTCTATGAAACTGAGTAGAGGGACAGGGCTTTTAGCCTGTCTGTGTAGGGTAGATGTTTGAGGCCCTGGATTCTCCTGGTGAGAAACCTCTGTGGTCCCTTCAGCTGCTGCATGTGCTTTGTGAGGTACATGCTGTTACTTTTGTGTTGGTAGACGAATAAACGAGTCTTCCTGTGTTCTGTATAAGCAGCTTTATTCTATGTAAATACATCACTGTAGAGACTTATTGACTGACTTAAGTAACCTATACAAACTAACTACTGAGATCATACATGCTCACTCTGGCTGTTTCTACAAAATGGCACTAGGGATTGCACGTTTCTGGAATTTATGTGTGCACACAGCCTCACATGCTTCTTAAAGACATAGCACACACATGTTACACTCTGATCTACATCCTCCCTCTGAGAAATAGATCATGCATTTTCTCATGAGATTATTTAGCATGCAGAAAGATAATCTAAAGACATGCATTATACAATAGTAAGTACACACACACACACACACACACACACACACACATATACATATATATATATATATATATATATATATATAAAATCAAGTACATGTTGTGTATTTCACACTAGGCTTAGAAACTCGTCCATATAGTGTGTCATAAAATTGGGAAGTAGATTTAGCAACTGGGACAGTCTGTGCAAAATGGTTGACCTGTGAAATGTTCGAATTACTTTCTGGAACAGAATCAGAATTTTGAAAGACATTCTGGTGTGGAAACAATGTCTGACTCATTCTTTGATTTAGAAACAGAAAAGGGACGTCACCTCCCAAACAGGCAGCAGTAATGAAACAGGTGTAAATCTTCGAGAGTAATAAAGTCCAAATCCAAGGAGATGTAAAAAAAGAAGAAGTAAAAAAAGAGAACGCTTTCTTTGCTGAAGAAGCTGTGGTGACACTACGGCGAAAACGCTGTTTTTATTACAAATAAAAGCGTTCTCTTTTTTTACTTCTTCTTTTTTTACATCTCCTTGGATTTGGACTTTATTACTCTCGAAGATTTACACCTGTTTCATTACTGCTGCCTGTTTGGGAGGTGACGTCCCTTTTCTGTTTTTCAATCGTTTGTGCTATTTTTGTGGAACATTACTATCATTCTTTGATTTAGAGTTTGCATCACAGATACAATGTTGTGATTGCAATGATGATGATTCTGGTACTGGAAGAAGATGTTTGCGATTCCTCCTATACTCCACACTCTTGGAGCTTACGAGATAGGATCTCAGCTCGGCACAGATGCCTGTAATCTGTCCTACTCGATCAAAACCTTAAGTTGTCTGCATTTGTACCATCTCTCCTTCACTCAATGAACAAAATAAGCTGCTGAGTCTGTCATAACTAGATTTCTGGATATTACGCTTCTACAACAATTGAGCCTTGATGGTTTTATTATTTTTAGGGTTAGGCTGCAACAAACTTGATGAAACAGGTAGCGTAGTTTTAGTTTGACTGGAAAGTAGTCTTTGAGCAGGTGAGCCAAGAATGTCATCACAAGGTATGTTTCTGAGATTAAGTAAATTCAAGAATACATCGGTATTATCACAGTTGGACTTTTCAAGTAATTGCATCTAATGTAGGTGGGGTGGCAATTTTCTGCTTAAGGTCATCAAACGCCTTCTGATGATGTTCCAACCATGACCATACAACATTTTTGCATGTTAGCTCTCTCAAAGGTGCTGTCAACTCACTGAAGTCTAATATAAACTTGCCAAAATATTTGGCCATGCCCAGAAAACGCTGTAAACCTTGCACATTATCTGATACTGACATCTGTAAAATAGCTGTTTGGTTGTTTCAGGACTTAAGCCTGCATTGTAAAAAAAAAAAAAAAAATGAACTAAGTACATAACTTCTGGAAGTCTGAATTTGCACTTCAGAGGATTGAGCTTCAAGTTTACTTCACGTGCTCTGTTTAGAACTTTCTTGAGGTTTCTGTCATGCTCTGCTTCGCCATTGCCTGCAATAGATCGTCTACTATTATGGCACAAGGATAATCTGAAAAAATTTGTTCCGTTGCACGCTGAAAGACTTCACTTGCAGAATTTATTCCAAATGGTATCCTTGGGAATCTGTATCTGCCAAATGGAGTACCAAAAGTAGTTAGCAATGAGAACTTGCGATCAAGCATCACTTGCCAAAATGAACTCTCTGCATCCAAAAGAGAAAATAGAGTGGCATTCGGTATTAGTGCTGCACCTTCCTCAGTTGGGCGCATTGGATGATATGGCCTTTTTAATGCTTTGTTCAAATCTCTAGGATCAATGCATATTCTGATTTCATCTGAGCCTTTCTTATGAGCGGCTACCATGGATGACACCCATTCATTTGGTTCTATGACTGTACAAATCACACCTTGCTGCACCATCTTATCCGACTGAGCTTTAACTTTATTTTGCATTACTATCGGAACTCTTCTTGCTGCTCTGACTACTGGAGTGATCTCGGGATCTAACCTCATAGAATACACAACTGGATGTTTGACCAATCTGTCATCAAAAACATCAGCATACTGTGAGAAAATGGCTTCGGAAAAACTTGAACTTGGAACTGCACTCACATGATGAACTTCTTTGGCAAAAGAAGGCAGATTCATTCTCAAACTATCTTTGAGACCTAGTAAAGATTGCACTGGTCATCGGAGTACGTAGAATAATAAGTTGTAACAGTTCGCAGCCAAATAACATGAAAGTATTACTGAACTCTTGGTTTGAATTTCTTCACCACCATACTCAACAAGTCGCACATTGCTAGTTACATTGAGTTGTTTTTTAGTTCTCACTTTTGCAAATCTGTCCGCTGATTTAACATTACACTTTGACCCAGTGTCTACTTTGAGCTCTGCGGAATTTCCATTGATCCGAACTGTACAAAACAATTCACTTCTTGTTAATAAGTTTACTGCATCGGCTCTTTCTCCAAGTACTGATACACCATCCACATAGAAAGCTGACTGTTTTGGCTGTACTTGATCAACTTGCTTTTTTGTGCAACCCTTCTTTACAACTGAGTGAGGTTTACTTGATTTGCAAAACTTTTGGAAATGGTCCCATTTTTTATACTTGTGGCATTGCTGACCATATGCTAAACACTTCTCTCTTTTAGACTCATGATTTGCACCATAATTGCGACAGTTTACAATAAAGATAGACTTGGGTTTTGCTGACTCACTCACTTTGCTGTGTTGCACTGAGCTGGTGGTGGACCTTCCACTTTTTCTGGAACTTTCTGGAAAGCTTTGTACCTTCTTTGGAAACCCTGTGTCTGCCCCTTGCTTAGGACAGTTTTTGTTTGTCACGTATTGCATACTATCTATGTTTGCTCTGGAGCTCACTGAAACCATGCTTTTGTCACTCGCAAGCATATTTGTATGTCTTTCTGTCACCTCATGGATCTGACAAATCTCTGTTACTTTGCTTAATGTCAAATCACTGTCACAAAGTAAAATCTTTCTCACTGCAGCACTATTAATACCACACACACGTCTGTCCTTTATCAACACATCTTTCAAATCACCAAACCAACACGCTTTAGCTCTGTTTCTCAAGTCAGTTATATAAGCTGGAAATGTTTCTCCTGTTTTCTGATTTCTTGTGCAAAACAAATGCCTCTTTAATGTAATGTAATGTTCACCTGGGGTTACACATTTCTCTGAACTTATGCTTCAAACACTCGGGGTCTTCCCTTGATTCAGCTTGCACAACAGTAAGGCAGTCTGCACCTTCACCTTTATACACTGCTGGTCCATATACAAATGAACTTTCTCTTTCTTTGGCCTCAGATCTTGCTAGATTTAGCAAAATGAATGCCTTGGCACGTGCCTCGTTATCTGCATAACTGCTTGTATGAAAATATACTTTTGTTCAAATATTCTCCAGTTCTCTGCAATATTCTGACCAAATACAAGTGGTTGAGTTTTTTTGAAATCCATCTGCCATATTAATGCATACCAGCGAAGGGTCTTGCAAATATGCACAAATACACACACACACACACACACACACACACACACACACACACACACACACACACACACACACACACATGCATAAGTAATTGGCATAAACACAATGTGTTCAGTGCTTTTGTGCTCTGTACTTATACTTTCATTCTTTAAGCTTATCAGAATTGTGAGAATGAACAACCTCGTAGTACTTTCAAATAACTGGACTTTATGAAGTAAACTTCTTCGGCTTCTCGATGCTTTTTTGCATTTTGCAAAATAACTTTTCAGATTTGCTAAAGTAATCACTTGGAACTTTATCAATAAAGGCAAGAATGCTACAGTCATACGCCATCAACTTGTCAAAGTCATCACTTCAAGAAACATTCAAGAACTTTACAGTGCATCTGAGCAGTTCATGAGCACTGTAATACTCTTGTAATCTTTTGTAAGAAACACCTTTTATCAAAGCAAGAAACATATCAAGCAACTGTGCAATGCAAATAAATCAAACTTTTGTTGCCCAAATTCTATATGTTTTGAAGTATTTGCACTTTGCAAATGACTACATGCAATACAACGAAATGTCGTCAAAATGGCGGTACCTTGCCAGGCAACTCTCTACCGTACAAGAAGCACTCTGTAATGGTGGCACTTTGGGATTAGACACACCCAGCACAAGAACTTTTCTTCAAATAACCATGCTTTGACTGGATTACACAAAATAGTTGCACTTTGCACACGGTGAACTCTTTGAAATATATGCACAGTAATAAGCACACACTGTAAGCACTTGTACACACTCTGAGATACTTTGAATAACTTTAATTACTCCCTAGATACAATACAAAGTCATAGTTATGCCGAAACACAGCATTTTGGCCAAACACAAGCATTTGCCTTGTTTTATTTTTGCATACTGTGCCTTTTTCTCTTTTCTTATTATATACTTTTTGCTCGTTTAAGCCCTTTTTTTATGCCCAACGTACTTTTCTTGTGCTCGTTTTACTCTAAACATGCCCAATTATGCCTTAAATACACTCAGTCTGTCTTATTAAACATGCTCGTTTTGTACTTTAAAGTTAATCATCTTGTCATATACTTTTATCTTAAACATTTTCTTTAGTTAAACTTTTTTGTATTTTCCGCTTACCTAATAATGCGGTTTGTGCCCTTGTAATGCCCTTCCGTGCCTCTTTTCGCATGGAGTAAATAATTTGTATTATTTTTCATTACATTTGATTCTTTCTGGTTGTGTTTTTACTGTTTTCTCTAGGTTTCACCTTCACTGTTGTCTTTACATGTCATGGCTCCAAATGTTCTTTTCTTTTCCATCCTGGTTCTGACATCATGTCAGTTTCGTATTGGTACATGAATAAACGAGTCTTCATGGGTTCTGTTTAAGCAGCTTTATTCAACAAACACATCACTATAGAGGCTTATTGACTATGACTTAAGTGACTTACATACAAACTACTGCGATCATACATGTTCAATCTCTGGCTGCTTCTACAAAATGGCAGTAGGGATTGCACATGTCTGGAATTTATACATGCACACACAGCCTCGCATGCTTTTTAAAGACGTAGCTCACACACATTACACTGTGATCTACACATGCTGAAGGGGGCGTTGTACTCAATAATTGGCCTTATAAGGGAAGAATACAGAGATGGTATGACCTCCTTATCCTGGATGAGATACCCTTACATATGAGGTGGGCCATGTAGAAAGCTTTTCGTACAACGGAAGCAACATAGGTTCATACATTAGTACTAGGTTAACTGCCCTTGTGAGCCATTTTAAGCCTAGCGAATTATGCCTTGTGAGACTCAAACCCTGCACTTTGTGTTTGTAAGGCAAACACCTTAACCATTAGGCCAACCTGCCAACCCTCATGGTGGTCAAAAGTCAGGTTGCTATCAACCTGGGTGGCCAAATCCCTCATGACTGATTGCGTGCTTAGGACGTTGTTATTAATGTGATAATATGTGGAGATGTCACTCTCCCCAAAGGTGGTGATACATTTTTTGGCATTCAGCTTGAGGCCATGTTTCTGGCACCAGTCATTTATTTGGGTGAGACCCTGTTGGAGGATGTCCACATCATTTGGGGAATTGATGACCATGCCCAGGTTGTAGTCATCTGCAAACCTGGTCAGCCATATCCCACTGGTTTTGGCCTGCACCTCAGAGAAGTATATCCCAAAAAACAGAGGCTCCCAGACTGGTCCCTAGGGTATGACACTCATTACGGGTCTACTGCATGAGGTGGTTTCCCATATTTTGATTAGGTGGGTTCTATTAGTGAGCCAGTTTGCTACCTATCTGGTACCATATGGATTGATGCCTAGTTGAGAGTTTCTCTATTATGCCTGAGTGAGGAATAGTTTTGAAGGCTTTGGCCAGGTCAAGGTAGGCGGTATGCACCCATCTTCCCCTCGTCCATGGCTTTGGTGACTGTCTCAAAGTAGTCAACCAGATTTAACAGACATGACCTCCCCGTGACAAAACTAAACTGTGTGGGGTTGAGTGTTTGGAGGTTGCCAATGTCCCTGTTAATGAGGTCCATGGTAGTCCATTCCATGGCCTTGCAAATCAGGCTAGTTAGGCTGATAGGGCTATAATTTCCCGGATTGGTGGACTCTCCGCCTTTGTGTAAAGGGATGACAGTGGCTGTCCTCCACTTGGCTGGGACAAAGCCGGTACTTAGGCTTTAGTTGAATAGGGTGCCTAACGGTGCCGCAAATTCATGCATGAGTTCATATAGGATGCAGCCTGGGATGTTATTGGGTCCCATGGAGACTGTATATTTTGCCTTTGAGAGGGCAGTGATGACCTGTTCCCTACTGATAAGGGGAGGGGGCAGGTACTGGGGATGTTCTGATTTACTGATGGGGGGGGGACTGATGAGTGAAGTTTTCGCTGAATCTATCGGCTAGTAGGTTGGCTATATCTACAGCATTTGTGTATGCAGTGTCCCTGACCACCAGTTCTGAACAGATCTGGGTGCTTCCTTTGAGATTTTGGACATATGTGAAGAAGGCCTTATGATTGTCTCTAGTAGATGTGGCCAATTTGGACTCGAAGTTGGCTTTAGAGGATCTTGCTTGTTCAGGCTAAGGAGAGATTGCTTCTAATTAGGCACCTGCTCCTTCTTGGTCCTGAAATACACTCAGGAGGCAGTCACTGGAAACCAACTCCAACATTTAATGGTGCTTCTGGTATCTCGGCAAACAGCCTTCAAGGAATAACATAAGCCACCAGCTATTCCCATTTTATGTCGCACTTCTCCAATTAAACAATCATCTCATCACCCAATAATCTACTACAAGAACCTGCTTAAACAAACATACCCTTAAAAAGGGGTAAAATATTTTTCCATATACAATAAGTTACAAAACAACATATATACAATATTATAACGTATACATTTAAATTCACATCCAGATTCATACTTTTAGGTTTTAAAGTATTATAGGAAAGTGATAGGCAGGACAATGTATTGTTTTTTGTTACCAGGTTTTTCCCCATTTTCTGATATTTTGAGGAAGTCAGTGAATGATTTGTGACCAGTGGTATGTGGAGATGAGCAACTAAAGCATTTGTTCCCTTCACACGTTACATTTTCTTATCAGAGGTATTTAAATTTAAGGGAGGTTTTAAGAAGGTTTCTTTCCTGGGGGCTAATATGGCTTCCTTCCCTTGTGGAAGATGTAAAGTATGTTCTAGGATTAAGAACATTTCAGGTAGAAAAATTAATGGTAAATTATTTCATTCCATGGAAAGGTTTTCATGTGGGATGGTTTATATTGTAGAGTGTGGGTGTACTCCGGTAAGGTGGTATGTTGGAAAGACAAAACATATGGTAAAAGTTAGAATTCTTGAACATCTGGGACATATTAGAAATAGGAATTTGAATAGCCCAGTAGCTGAACACTTTATTAATGCACGTGGGGGTTCTGATGTTAGTTTATTTTTTAGTGTGTTGGCTACACCTTTTCTTGCTAGGGGTTTGGATTTTTTAGCTAGTTTGTTAAAAATGGAAAGCAGGTTCATTCTAAATTAAAATACTTTAAAACCTAAAGGTATGAATCTAGATGTGAATTTAAATGTATAAGTTATAATACTGTATATATGATATTTTGTAACTTATTTTATATCGAAAAATATTTTACCCCTTTTTAAGGGTATGTTTGTTTCAGCAGGTTCTTGTGGTAGATTATTGAGTGATGAGATGACTGTTTAATTGGAGCAGTTTGCCATAAAATGGGAATGACTGGTGGGTTATGTTATTCATTGAAGGCTGTTTGCTGAGGTGCTAGAAGCACCATTAAAAGTTAGAGTTTGTTTACAGTGACTGCCTCTTGAGTGTATTTTTTTGGATATTTCGTGTTGCTGTGTTTGGATTCCTTCTTGGTCCTGGACAGCATTTTTTTCCTTTTGTTATATAGTTCATTTATTACAGATGTACACCAGACAGGTTTACTCTTCCTTGCAGAGGATGATTTTGTCCTGTCGGGTATTCCTGATTCCATGCATCTGTATAAATGCTCGTATAGTACTTTGGCATAGATTTGGACGTTAGTGCCAGTTCCTTCTGAGGGGAGAGGGCTGTGAAGCTGTTTATACCATCCCTCAGGAGGTTGTAATCAGCTTTGGAGAAGTTTTTTTGTTTGACCCTAGCTAGAGGGGGGGGGGTTCAGGAGAGATGGTGACTGCTTTATGGTTGGATTTTACCAGGGAGGATGATACTATAGGGCTGCTGCAGTGGTTACTCATGTTGGTTAATACCTAGTCCAAGATATTATCACCTGTTGTGAGGGTATCGACTAGCTGTTCCAAGGCATTTACATATTATCAAACAAGAATGCAGTATGGAATAGTAAAAAAAAAACAATCTGAACAGATTCTTCACTTCTAGGAAACAGTAACTGACCTAGATACTAGAGTGACAGAAAATGAACATCACAATTAATTTCTTCTAAAACAAAACACCAGGCTGATTGAGAAACTGGAAGACGTTGAAAGTAGATAAGGAGGAATAACATAAGAATATATGGAATTCCTGAGAAAGAAGAGGGTGCTAACATGATTCAGTTCCTCAAGAAGTGGTCTTCATCAGCACTAAACATGCCTGAATCCCTCTCTTTTGGAATTGAGAGGGCTAATCGGTCCATGGCAAATCCAGCTTCGTCTCTGAGTTAATCTAACCCCAGGTCTGTATTAGTGAGATTTCTTTCCATGCAAGATAAGGAATTAGTGCTGAAGCCTGGACTAATTTCCCTACTAAGATGGGTGAAAAGGTTATTCGTTTTTGACAATGGCTACACTTCCACAATCACATCAAGAAGAAAGGAGTGTGTTCCTCTAATTAAGCCCTTGAAAAAAGCCAATATTAAAGTTCAAATTCTTTTTCCTGCAAGAATAAAAATCACCTTGCCAGGAGTGAAGATCTTTAATTCCCTACAAGAAGCAGTAGAATTTATCCAAAAGAAGAAAATACTGTGGGACATAGAAGAAATGGAATGGTCATCCCAGAGTTTGAAGAGACAGGCAACAAAAAATGGATGGTCTGTGAAGGAAGGAGCAAACAAAACTAAGAAACTAAAGGACAAATGACTAAATTCCTTGTCATTTTAAATGCTTTGTTTTATGAATCATAATATATTTGATTCTGGAAAGTCTCTCTGCTGTAAGGTAATGTGAATCATTGTTATTATTAACTTTCTCTTTTCCTTTCTAGATCTACTTCTAATTACACATAGTACTAAGCATTTAAATAACATTTTCTCTCTTCTTTCTTCCTTTTCTTTTTTGTTACCAGTGTTCCCTTTTTTCTCTTTTCCCCATTATAAGTACTTTACATACTTTTCCCTTTTAAATAACTACAAATGATGTATGTCTTTGAATTCTTCAGTAATAGTATAATCTGACTTAATACCAAAGTGTATTTTTTCTAGTGGGTCAGTAGTAAGGTAACAAGGTGTTTCTGATTAGTGTTTCTAACTAGGTGTTTTAGACTCTTTGTGTAGATACATTTAAACATTAATGGTGTTACATAGATAGCTAAATATATATATATGTATATATACATATACATATATATATATATTTATATATACACACACATATATATATATATATATATATATATATATATATATATATATATATGGGTCCCCTTTACATGGTCGACATTTCACAATGTCGACATTCATATGGCCAAGACCATATGATCGACATTTGAAATGTTGACCGTGGGGAACCGGCATCTCCATACAGTGCAGAATGGAAAGATTTCCATTTCCGCACTGTAGTACGATCTCATAGTTGGTATATTAAAGTTATGGGGGGGTGGAGCCCCCCTGCTAGCATCGTTAAAGTTAGTTGTTTTTTTTTTTTGTTTTTTTGTCTGCTTGTATGTTCGACATTTCAAATGTCGATCATATGGTCTCGGCCAAATGGATTTCGACATTGTGAAATGTCGATCATATCAAGTAGAACCATATATATATATATATATATATATATATATATATATGTGTGTGTGTGTGTGTGTGTATATATATATATATATACACATATACACTAGGTTCACTTTCTCTCTCTCTGTGGCCTGGTTAACTGGTTGGTAAATGATTGAAATGTTATAATATGATTTCTGATTTGAGGCAGGTTTTTTACTTCTAAATACCTGTTTTTATATGAAAGGGTTAATTTTTTCATGATGTTGATGTTTTGTGTATGTGACTGTTCTCATTGTAGAGATTCATGACATGCACTGATAAGGCAGCTTAAGTGTTTTTTCTTGCTTTCTGTGAACTCTAAAAGCTTCAGGATCTGAATTTCCCGCCGAAAATGCTTTTTCTTCACTAGAGACAACTTCTGTTGTGCATGAGCCTATTTAGATACTTTTTAACAAGTTTATGCGGCTGCAGCTTGAGGAGACAACAGTGATGACATAATTTAACCTTTTGAACTTGTTAAATGGTTATACTTAGAATTCTTTTCTGTTGAAATTCTGTTATCCTTCACTAGATACTTTAAATGGTAAATAATTAGTTCTGATAAGTGTTTAACTCCTTTGAAAATGCTTATGTTCTCTTATAGATGCATACATTCTGCAGATTCAGTGACACTGTTAGTAACTAAATGACATCAAGTGAACTAGGAACTGCATTAGAAAACTCATTATGCATATTAACATCAGACTTATGTTATATAACTAAACCTTTAGTAACTAAACAGAAGGTTGTAAGGCCCCCCCTTCCTGATGTAAGATGTCAACATAGATATTAATACATATGAGTAATATGTGTATAATTGCAAAATATAATAGTTATGTTGTAATAAGTGCTATATACATATTCAACAGATCTTTATATGAAAAATGTTAGATAGATGACTGACAAAATGGTTAAATTATCTGATGTTTCTTGAAAAGTCTTGGAAATAATGACAGTCTTCTTAACCTTCAGCTTCTAATGTTTATACATACTTTGATCTGATGTGACTTTCTGGCATATCTAAGTATTAGAGGTGCTATTATCATATGTGACATATTCATATAGCTTCAGATATATTGGACACTCTCATTCTAATGTAAATTTCATGGATTCATATTTCTTTAGTTGCTTTCATAATGCTTTTCTTTTTTGTTTTTATACTATATTCTAAGCAGAGATAGATAATTTGTGTCGTTTGGTATTGGAGAGGTGGTGGATGGATGGCTTAGTTAAGTCTTTAAATAAACCAAAAACTTTGTTTCATGTATGTGTTTGTAAATAGTTTTGGGTTTTTGAAAGTAGTGCTTAATACACGTTATGCATCCATAATAAGTAAGTTTTCAGTAGATTTCAAGTCAACACGGAAGAAATGTCTTTCAGTTAGTAGTAACATATACATTATTGTCAATGGCTTATAAATGTTTATCATTAAATATTAATGGTTTGAACAATAATGTCAAAAGAGCTGGTTTGCTTACATATATCAAAATACATAAAGCCCAGATCATCTTTTTACAGGAAACCCGTCTATTAAAAAAAGATCTACAAAAATACTCATTCAGTGGCTATACCATTCTGGCTGATTCATGTTTTAAGACTAAGAGAAGGAGCACTCTTATTCTATGAAAAAATACTTATACTATGCCAAGAATTATAGATACAATTTCAGATAAAGATGGGATGCTAAGCATAGTTATTTTGGAAATCAATAGGAAGTATTAAACTTTGATTAATATATACCTGATACCAGGAATGAATACTAAATATGTTGACAAATATCTGGACCTGATTACTTTAAATGCAACAGAAATTATAGCAACAGGTGATTTTAACTGCCTATTATCAAGCAATGATACTTCTACAAATGGTAAAATAAAACTAACATCTCAAGCCAAGAAGTTAAATGACTTTACAGACCAGATGAACCTTAAAGATATGCATGGTCTAAGAGAACATTATTCCTTATTCTATACGCACTAACTATTCATATCGGTTAGGTACACAAACAAACATTGATAAGGTCTTTGTATCAAATAATATATACTCCAAAGTAAGTGACGTATCTATAATGGCTTGTCCACTTTAGGACCATAATGCTGTAGACTTTACATTAACTACACGTACAGATGATTTAAGATTTATGCAGAGAATTCCTGCTTACATAACTAAGCTAAATGACTTTAGGGAATGGATAATGAAAGAAATAGACATGTTTATGGAAACAAATGATAATGGTGAAGTGACTGATACTATACTATGGAACACCTTTAAAGTTTATATAGATATAATATATATATGGTAGAATAAAATCTTGGTACCTTAAAAAAAAGAGATAATGGGACAAAGAACTTTTAGACTTACAAAAAAAATAGACAAGATAAAAATGGACGCAAAAAAAAAAAAGTAGTAATACATAATGAAATTACTAAGTTAAATCAAAAATATTTAGAAGTTCTGAATCATAAGGTAGCCATAAACCTGGAAAAATTGAAATTACAAACTTATGCTGTAAATCCCAAATATCTAAATAAAATAGCGATAAGATCCCAAAAAATAAACCTTCAAAATCTTATTAATGAGATTAAATATAAAAGTGACGGTTCAGTTAAGAGTACATCTAACTTAATGGACATATTCGAAGTGTTCAAAAACTACTATAAAGATATAAATAATAACACACCACTTTTGGAGACAGATAATGTAATAAATACTTTTATTCAAGAAAATATAACTACTAAGGTGTCAGTGCAACAAACTAACACATTAAATAACCAAATAACACTAACAGAAGTGAAAGTGCAAATACAAAATTTAAAAGATAATAAAGCTCCAGGACTGGATGGAATAATTCCTGAACTATGTAAGATTTTTCCTGAATATATAATAAAGAAAATGATGAGTGCCTTTACTGTGGTTAAGCAAAAATGTAGAACACCCCCATCGTGGAAATGCTCAGTTATCTCCCCCATATTAAAACAAGGTAAGGACCCCAAATCTTGTGATTCATATAGGCCAATTTTGTTACTAAACACTGATTATAAAATGTTCATGACAGTATTAGCTAATAGGATAAAGAAAAATTTACCTAATGTAATACATAATGATCAGACAGGTTTCATTCTTCATAGAAAAGTGCAAGATAGCATTATTAAATTACTGTCATTAATAGACATAGCCTGCAAATACAAAAACCAACTAACTATTATCAGCCTAGACATAGAAAAGGATTTTGATTCTATTAGTTGGTCTACAAAGAATTCTGATTGGTTTTGAATTCTCCTCAGATTTTGCCAACTTAATGAAAATTTATAGTGGGGCACAAGCTTATGTGAAAATCAAATCATGTCTATCTTTGCCACTAGAAATCCTCAAGGGAACTAGACAAGGTTGTCCTTTGTCACCATTGTTGTTTGCTCTTTCAATGGAACCTTTTGCTACATATATCAGAAACAAGGAAAATATAAAAGGCTTTCAAATTAATAAGGACTATTGTCCTAAGATAAAGTTATTTGCTGCTGATAAGTTGTTAACGTTGGGTGATATTGACGGTTCTTTGCATGATGTTATAAATACCTTAAGCAAGTTTGAACAAATTTCATGGCGTAAATTTAATCATAATAAATACAAAACATTACTAATTAACAAAAAGATCAACAAAAACCTAAGAGAGAATAGCCTGTTTAATTGGGAGAATGATGTATTAGAATATTTGGGTGTCAGTATAAAGAGTACATGGAAATAGTCTGTTAAACTAAACTACATTATTTTAATAACCACCATTAGTGAACTAATCAAAAGATGGAATAAAATGGTCTTCACAATGGAGGAAAGTCTCTCTTTAATTAAAATTATAATTTACCTAACATTTTGTTTTATATACAGTCATTGGTACTACCCCCTCCCAAAAACTTATTTAAAAAATTAGATTCCATGCTACTTAGGTTTTTATGGTTCCCCTTAAAACCTAGGATTGCATATAAATGGTGCATTAGAGCTTGGAACAGTAATGGGATAGCATTCCCTAGCGTAGATATTTATTCCAAATCAGTTATAATTAATGTAATATCACATTGGATCACACCTACCTATATATCTGGCTGGAACACAATACATGAGATTCATATAACTGATGTCTGAACTATAGAAAATCAACATGGAATAAGTAGAATTCATTGGCTTTTACTTTCATTTTGTTTATTTTAATAAGAAGTTTGATAGTTTTTCTTATGGCATTAATCAAATATTTAATAACTTTAAAAATATAATTGATTCTAATTACAACATTAAACAATTTCTATTTCTTATATCCCCTATAGCATACTCCCCTGATTGCCTAGAGTCTTTCAACATCAATGCAATGCAAAAATTAAAGAAAAATAACTTGAAACTCTGGCATCAGTTTATTGAAAATAAGAGTATTAAACCACTAAACTCTCTTTTATGTAGTTTTGATAATAGTCAAGATAGCTGGTTGTTTATACACTCATTACTACAGTTTATCGAAAACAAAATGAGCGTATCAGTCAACCTATACCTAGTTTGATTCAGCTTTTTATTAGATGTCTTGAAAAGACAGATAATCAAAAGTAAGTATCTCACCTATCTGCAAGATACTAAGACAAGACACTCTAAAGTTTGACTCAGATTTTTGGAATTACTGTGTAAGGATTAATGGAGAACAAATATCTGATGAATCCAAAAAATTGTTATTGAATTCTACGTATGGTACCTCTTCTTCATTATATTGAAAATTGTATACAAGGAAATTTATAAATAGGAGTTTCTGTACTCCAGATAAAATAAATCTTTTTACTCAAAAACAGTGAAAGTAAATGTTGAAAATGTGATGAATTACTAGAGGCCAACTGGGTTCACATGTTCATTGAATATAGAAATGTTGTTCAGTACTGGAAAGACTTCAGATATTTTGTAAATGCTTCATCGTCTGATAACTGTCATATTTCTAACTCACTAATCCTAGTCAGTGTTCCTAGTCAGTGTTCCTCTACCTAATGTAATACCTAAATCTCAGATTTAGTTACTCTGGTCAATTCTTGCAGTTGCCAGAGAAGTTATTACTTTGAACTGGAAAAATTAAACAAGATTTGATGTTTAAAGATTTTATTAATTTAGCAAAAGTTGTTTGTAAAAATGAACTGCAAACCATTTGTTACAGAACTCCTAACATTACTCATAAAAGATAGCATGGCAAAAATTGGAAAACCTTTTGAGCAAATACTGATAACTTCTCCTGGATAAAATGATTGTTTATCATGGATAAATGTAAATATTGTAAATAGTTCTGTTATTGTTTTATTGTATTTGTTATATGTACATTTGCATATGTTTATAATGAAAACAAAATAACAATGTTTTTGAAAAAAATAAGGAAAGATCCACATAATGTAACAGATCTTAACAGAATACATTATTATGCAGCTAAACATGTAACACACAATGTATTAACTGGAAAATATAGAGTAATAACAGAAAATAAACTGACAGAATACCATCATGGAAATAGTTATAAGATAACATTAAAACAAGGAAGTATCATTAGTAGGGGACTATAGAAAATGAAATTAATCAGTGGAAATTTGTAGAAAAGTATCTGCTTTTGAAGTACAGTATAAAACAGATCAAGATTTGTGTTACACCATTTCTAACAACAAATTAAAAATATGTGCACATGCAGAAAGACACACACAGAAGTAGTTTATAAAACCTTATAAATTTATACTTTATAAATGTAAGGATGACCAAAAAAGGTTCTGTGGGAAACAGGGAAGAAAAGCAACACCAGTTATGACACAATCAGAAAAAGAAGAAATTAATTAGTTCTGGAGAAATGTAAATGAAAAAGTAAGAAATTCCAATATAGAGTGGATGAACGGAATGAAGTAATAGCCAGTGAAACAGAAGATTAATAAATGGTCACAGTTTGAAAACTGAGGATTTAGATGCTCTGTCCACCTTCTGGCTAAAGGTATTACATATCTTTGCACTATGATTTTGCTTTGAGTAAAAACTGCCTGTATGCACACTGAAATAAAACCAGACTGCAGCTAAAAAGGAATCAGAAAACCATGTTAAGAATTATCAACTGATAATTTGTTTTCCTTCAGCATAAAAGATGCATACATTGATGCAGAATATGCAGTCATCTGGATTGAAAATTCAAGTATGGCAGTAGAACAAAAAAGTAAGAACATCTTACGAATCCAGAGATGATCTTTTATTAAACAAAGTCATAATGGACCGCTGTAAAGTGGGCTAGAACCTCATTATGATATAGTTAAATTACAAAAATAAATAACTTTCATCACTCTTGGATTATAGAATACTTGCAGATATATATATAGTGCACGTTAATGATTTATATTTCAATTTCAGTGAAAAAAGTGTCAAATCACTTTGCAAGTGAGCAACAGGTGAGGTAGGGCAAATTATTATCTCAGGGATAAAAAAAATCACTGGGAAATAATCCATGAGATTCTTTGTTACCATTGCTGTTTTGCCTTTCCCTCGGTCATTAAGTTGGTTACTTAACATGCTAAGCTATGGATACAGTTTGATGTCAAGGAAGTCTGTCAAATGACATCTTTACTCATTCTATGAATTATCAGAAACTGTACAGCCCGTCCAACAAATAACTGAAAGTGCAACTACAAGCATCTGAATTGAGAGGAATGTTATATAAATGATCTGTAACAAGAGTGGGTATATAAATTGGTAGGAATTGATGGGTTGCCAGGGATGCAGCATGTGAACAGATGAGAACAAAGCTTAGTAAGAATGTTTTAGAAGACTGAAAGTAATATTGAAAACTGCCCTGACATCAACAAAAAAATTAAAGCCATAAATCATAGTGCCTTTTTTGTTCTAATATCTTAAGCTTGATTGATTGGTCACTGAAAGTGCTGAATTAGTTGTCTAGGAAAACAAGAAGATTTCTTCATATTTACATATAGGTTAGTACTAAGCTAACTGCCCTTGCGAGCCGTTGTAAGCCTAGCCAATTATCCCTTGTGAGACTCAAACCCTGCACCTTGTGTTTGTAAGGCAAACACCTTAACCATTAGGCCACCATCCCACCTTTTTTCTAGGCTAACTGCCCTTGCGAGCCATTTTAAGCCTCGCCAATTATCCCCTGTGAGATTCAAACCCTGTACCTTGTATTTGTAATGCAAACACCTTAACCATTAGGCCACCCTCCCAACATGCCTGTCACATGCCATAAAGAAAAAGTGTTTGCAAGACGATATATCTCTCACTCAAAAGGAGGTACATGCCTTATTGAACATGGCTAATTATATAGGTCTGTAGTTGTGTGGCTACATACATATTTACTAATATCATCCAATTCAAATGGTATGAACGTTTTAAACTTCAAAGTAGGTATGTCTAAGATGATGTCCTTGATCAGATTCGCATAAGCATTTTGTAAGGAAGTATATGTGGAAACCAGGTTAGAAGTGAATAAAACAGGTATAAATATTTTCACCAGAAAGAAAAGAAAACTGGAAAGTCCACCTTTATAGTGTCAAATGCAGAGGGCTGCTGAAACAACTGTGTTGATCAGTATTTAATACACGAATGCCTAAGGAGAGTTGAATTTAAAAAAATGGTTAATAATGGCAGCTGACGATTGTGGATTGTAAACATGTTGCCTCCCAAAAATCTATCGAAAAAGTAGGGATACTGAAAATGTAGGTTCTGCAATATAGAACTAGAGATCTTGCTGCCAGCCTGTGATGTAGACTTACAGCTGGTGCCTGTATACTGAAAGTTATAAGTGTGGCAAGCTATTGCACTAGAAACTGCAGTATTGCTGAGAGTTGCTGGAAACAAAAAAACACAAAAATATACTGAAAGTGACAATCAGAAGCCATCTGGCGTCATCAGCTATCAGTAGCTAAAAAAGCAGAAGCAGGAAAAACTGATATTGTAGTTGAAGAAAAAAAGAACAAAAGCAACATTAGTTATTAAAACAGCTACACCTAGTGACTGTAATGTTGTATGCACTAAAATATATAAAGTTACAAAATAATCAAGGCATACAAGCAAAAATAGAGCAGTATGAATCAAGGACACCCAAACTGCACCAGTAGTATTTGAAGCAATTGAGATGATAAAAAATAATTTCTAAGCATATTTAAATATGCTGTCATTACCAGTAACCTTATACAAACTGAAAAAAGAGAACTTTTGGGTACACTGTGGATAATAAGAAGAGCATGCTTGTCAAATATTAGCTAGGGAAGCAGAACTGATTTCATAGACTTCAATTATACCTGACATAAGAAACGGGGTCCATGATTGTCACAGTATTACAAATCCTATACATTTGGTAAAATTAAAAAAAAAAAGTCACTTACTAAATGCAAGTCTATAATATATTTACAAGTAAAGCTTTATTCTTCCTGCATTGCTGTTGACAGTGCTCTTTAGCAGTTTGGGTCTGAGCGAAGTGAAGTTAGGAGCATTAAGTTACATTTTTGGCAGCATTCCAGAATGACTCAGGAACAGTAATATACAACATGAAGAATAATTGTGTACCTTTAGGTGTATGGGATATGTGCTAAGTTATCACATTATAACACACCAGAATACATCACTCCAACTAAAGAAAAAAACAGTGGACCCATCCTCTGTAGGAGTTTAAAATAATTTACAGCTCTTGAGACTGTTAAGAGGCCAGGCCTATATCATTTTCTTTCACACTTGAGAAAAACCTGCCTCAGGATCCTTTCACATCAGCTTTTGAAATAATTTCAAAAAATAGTCACTGTTCTGCAGCTTTTTACTTTTTAGAGTAGTCAATTGAATGTTTGCTTCATGTCATCCACAAAAGGGCAACTAAACTGGATGTTTCAGAGACTGTTACAAAATTGTAGACTATAATGATTTTGCATGTGCTTATGCATTATAACAGTAAGTTTACAACATGTGCTGTAGACTGTTTTCATCAACTGTTTAATATCTGGACATGGTCAAAATAGCAACATTTAATATTGCGCAATTTGATCAAAACATTTCCTGAAGTAAATGTGTTATTGTTTAACCAGGCTGATGTTTTAAGCTTTCTTTTTCATCCATCTGAAAGTACCCATTGTATTAAAGGCAGTTAATCTTTATTGTCATACAAGTAAGGAATGACAGGGATCCGGCCAGTGTGTTAATAGCAAAGATGATGAATATCAGAAAATACTAAGAAACACAGAAATGAATGGTTGGGTAGTGCATCTCAATAAACTAGTTGAAGACTAGCTTCAGGGCAGTGAAGGCTAAGGGTAAAATAGTGCCATACTATTTTAAGGCACCTTAGGAAGAAGACTATGGTGGATAGTATGGCTAATACTGGAACAGAACTTAGGAACAGCAGCAGTACCAGTTAGTTTTTATGTTTTTATGTGAAAAAGAGCAATGGAAGGGATCCCTTGTAAGCAACAGGAGTAAAAAGGAAGGGAGATAAACACCCATTCTTTTACAGAGGAAAAAACTTGCAAGAGATAACCAAACCTCAAGCAGGAAAAGGCGTTAAATTTACTATGATGTATATTCTAGAGTATTAAAAGAGGTAGGACAAGTGCTGATATGCCATTAGCCTCATTTTTCAGAGACCTTCCTGTTAAAAAGATGTTTTATTGAAATCAGATGTTACCTTTCATTATAGACATGATACAAGCTTTAGGGTGAAAGTGCAAGTCAGCATCATCTTATTAGTTCGAAAGTGTTACACTGTCAATCCAGGGGTGCACAGTATCTCATATGGCTTGCACTCAGACGTTAGTGTTACATTATATTTATTTGTTGTCAGAAATCTGCATGGGGCGGCTAGAATTTCCTCTTTCACTGTCCCCACCTTGGTAAAACATCTCTCATTACAAAGCTGAAGGTTGAGTGCACTTACAACTAGTGCATACTATAGCACCCCACTTTGTGCCAGGAGAGCACACCCAGCTCCTGTACCCCCTGAGTTTTTCCTATGTACAATTTAGATGTTGATTTTAATGTTCAGCATGAAAGTTCCTGTTGCAAGTACATAAGAAGCTAAAACCTTCTATGATGAATGTATCATGAACCAGGACCAACAGCATATGGTGTTTTGTTTCTGTGAGCAAAGAACAGAGTTAGAAACACTACCATATGTGCCAGTTGTTTCAGCTTAGCCAGCTGAAAAAGAATGGAGAAGCTTTCAGCCTATCTCCCTTTTATTGCAATGGCGGAGATGATCAAAAGTGTCTCCCACGTAGACCCAAGGTGGAGCAGAGCCAGAATATGATATATCAGAGGCTAGACACTGATCCCCATCTCCTGCAGTATTCTGCCATAAAGTGACCTTTTGAATCTTCCCAGCTGCCATCTTAACCATACTTATTGAGGGGTTTTGCTTATTTCTATAGTTGTTCAGTAGCAAGAGGCCTACAAGAGGTGCACTCTGATGGAAGTCTGGATCTCAGACATGCTTGTACCTGGCCTGCTGCCATGGAGCAGTCACTTCAATTCCCCTGATGTTGTTTTGGTTTTCATGCTAGCCTACAGAGTGTGTTCCTTGGCATCCTTACTCCATATCCTGCAAGACTCACTATCTAGACTTGAGGGGGGCTCCATTGCATATTCACATGCATGTAGAATCCATGGATCAGACATACACACTGGACATTCACCAAATCTTTGGTATCTCATAGGATCTCTCTTTGAGGATATAGGATGTGTACGCACACCATTAGGGAACATGTGTTGATGTTAATGCCAGGCATTGCACATGTCTCTCCAGGCTTAGTTAGTGATGCCTCCAGCAAAAGTATTCCTGGAATATACATGCACAGGATGGCATAGCTATATAATATACCGACCGAGTCCATAATTGCTTTATCTTAAAGGGTAATTCTCTTACTACAAGCCACATGGATGTAGAGGGTGTAGCCTACCACTTTGGGGGTGTAGGTCAAAGGACTCCTAGTAAAATGTTTGAAAAAGTTTGTCAGTTTCCTGTTCTTTCTGTTTGGATCTCAGTTTATTGTTCTAAAGTGTTGGGACCCACATAGTTAGGTCTTGCATTTCCCATAGGGAGCTGGATTCCTTTCATGTTGAGACTGTGTTATGGTGTTTTCTCACCACACACACAACATCTGAACTTCCTCTTCTTTGAGCATGCATGACCTGTCCCCATTCTGATGCTTGGGCTGTCATTTTCACCCTTATGGTCTGGGAAGGGGAACTCAGGGAAGCATGGAGCCCTATTCTCTGAGGCAGAGAAGGATAGTATCTCCTTCTGTAACTTACCCAGATTATCCCTTCTCTTGTAGAGACACATAAGCTGATGACGTCCTACGTAGACTGAACTATGGCTGATTTGCCCTCCTTCAAAATATGTCACATTGTTAAAGAAAAAAAAAGAAATGTCACATTGTAGGTTGAGGATTGAGGACACTTTGGTCATCCTGCCATGGAGTTTGTCCCTTAAGAATGCCATATTAGCAGTCTGGAAAAATCTAGATGCTGCTCTGTTTCCTCCTAAAAAGGCTAGTGCATTTTGTAGTCCCTTAGCTGAGTGGAGTGACATTCTGACCAGGCATTCTAAGAAGTACTCCATGATCTCTCTAACCATTGTAAGTCCCAGAGACCACTACACCTTGCTGTGTTTCTGCCAAATAAAGCATCTGCATTTTTAGATGGAGTTGACAAAAAATGTTTTCTTTTACAACAGAGATGCCTAGATTCTAATTTTTGTCTCACTTCTCTAGATTTCATTCCTTCCTGTCACTGAAGGAGCTGGCCTGCCTTTCTGGGTCTAGTATCAAGGAAAATCTATTTAAAGCCCTTACCAAAGTTTGTACAGTTGGTTTCCACATAGCTTGCTGTAACTGTAAGCATTCTGATGGCTTAGCAAGTGCAGTAGACTCATGAATGTGCCTGCAAAAGATGTTATAGCTAAAGGTTTCTTCCTTTAAGCATAAGCTCTGGTAGGCCATCCCTGTATAAGGTATTTATGAAGCCACTCCAACTCTTTCTTGTTCTTAAAGACCTACCTATTTCTATAAGAAGAAGAAACTCCCTCACAGGATGACAAGGTGTCCTAAGCATCAGGCAGTCTTGCCTTCTCCATCTCTGCCGGCCTGGTACCATAAGATGGTTTAAATCAATAAATTCTGGAAACACACATCTGCTGGCTATAAAAGTTGTCGTCCCCACCCAACAAAATTAGCTGTAACTAAAAATATGGGTACTTACATAGTTAAATTATTTGCTACATGGGGATTATTTGCTATTGTAAAGAAATCAGAAATTGAAAGAGATGTGTTTCTGATAGTGTAATTCACTTTTACTAGATGCAACTATTTGTTAATGGTAACAAATCTCTGTCTGGGACTGCGGTGGTGGTGCTGCGGTAGCGTTGTCGCCTCACAGTAAGACGTCCTGTTTGATTCTCAGCTAGAGCGTGTTCTGTGTGGAGACATGCGTGAATGGGCGAACCTTCGTTGAAGGTTTTGCGTCAGGGCCGGCAACTCGGCATGTAAAAATCTACTGCCAATCATTAGCGGACCGGAGTTCCGCTGTGGCGACCCCTAACCGGGAAAAGCCGAAAGACACAACAACAAATCTCTGTCTGTATATCTATCTCTTAAGGCAATCATTGCTGGTTTGTAACAGTGCATAATATAGATTTTGTGTGCGTGCATATATATATATATATATATATATATATATATATATATATATATATATATATGGGTCTACTTTCATTTGCCCGACAACCATTTTCCAGAGACCAAATGACCGAAAGTTCATTTGCCCGACAGTTCATTTGACCGGCAAGCATTATTGGCAAGAAAATGGGATATGCCCCCTTCCCCACTGCAGTGCGACCCTGGAGTTAGAATATATAGTTAGGGGGGTGTGGGGGGCGAAGCCCCCCACTTACATTTCTGTTACTAAAGAATATTAAAGCAAAACTAAGCATTATAATATGAAATTAAGTGGGGGGCTTCACCCCCACACCCCCCTAACTATATATTCTAACTCCAGGGTCGCACTGCAGTGGGGAAGGGGGCATATCCCATTTTCTTGCCAATAATGCTTGTCGGTCAAATGAACTGTCGGGCAAATGAAGTGTCGGTCAAATGAACTTTCGGCCAAATAGGGTCGGGCAAATGGGTGTCGGGCAAATGAAAGTTCGAGCAAACAAAGTAGACCCATATATATATATATATATATATATATATATATATATATATATATATATATATATGTGTGTGTGTGTGTGTGTGTGTCTGTCTGTCTCTCTGTCTGTGTACTTTTCCAGAGTATTTGGCAGTTGTTCTGTAGATTAATCTTAGGATGTCTGTGTGTGTGTGTTACCTTGAATAGTGATATTCTTTTGTAAAGCGTTGCTCATGTTGGATCTTGATATTCGCTGGGCTTTATGCAGTATTGACTGCCTGCTGTTTTGTCTCTTACATCTTGTCAGTTTTAAGCATTTGCAAGGGTCATTTACTAAAGAGTTAAAATACAGTAGTAAACTTCACCAGTTGCTGACAGGATAGTGTGGCTTGAGTTTTTCGAACTCTCCACTTATGCTTGGGAAATGGATTCCAATCTTCCTTGATGTAAATAAAGTAATACATAGCAAAAGGTCATATTCAGTGAGCCAAATGAGAATTTATCTAGGGGAATACAATTTAATTTCTAGGATAAAAAGTGTTCCTAATCTACTTTTGCAATTTTGTATTACCCTGGTATGGCAAGTATATTTCCTAGTGTGAGAACAACAGGAATTATTTTAGATTCCACAAGAGTGAAAATAAAACGTTGACAGTGTTGTTCAGAATCTGTCTTTCTCTGGGTGAGCAAGCCTCCCCAACTCCATTAATGTGCTGTGCTGCAAGCACCCCATTTGCAGTTATAATCAGCTTCACCTTTCTGTAAGGCTTGAGAAGGAAGGACTAATGTAAGGGCTCAGAAGGTTGAATCCTGAAGAACCTACCTGTCAAAGGAGGGACAGTTTTTGAATCCACCAGTATTTCTCCTACAGCAACCACAATCAAATTATCTTAAAAATGTCAATCTCAGACAGTCTAGTACTGTTTTAAAGTCTGGAAAGCATTGATTTACAGTCTGTTAGCCCTAAATCTGTGTGTGACATGTTTGTACATTGTTAACTGATAAATTAGTCAATCTTCTTTCATCAGCTTTTCTAAAATAAATTGGGAAGCCAAAGTGCATTTTTCTGTAATATTTGGGCATTTAATTGCATCTTATTATTTAAAAATTGTGTTTCCTTGGTGCTCCACTGAAGGCTTTGATATTTTTACTTCCCTAATGTAGTAGTCTGATTAATTTATATGTATATATATATATATATATATATATATATATATATATATATATATATATATAGGCAGGTAGATACACACACACATGGATGCACCCATGAAATGCGCACACTTGTTTCAGATACCAAAACTCAGTACATATACCTATATATCACTGAGGACACAAGTAAAATTTGGTATGCTGGTATTAATAAATTAATAAGACTACTACATTAGGGAATATATATGTATATATATATATATATATATATATATATATATGTGTGTGTGTGTGTATATATATATATATATATATATATATATATGGATCTACTTTAGTTGACCGAGACGCCACTTCGCTGACACTCAGAAGACCGAGACCAAACGACCGAAAACACACAATACCGACAACTCACAAAACCGAACACCATAACACCGACACACAAAACGTAAACTACACATTACACACAACTACATATCCACTAATCTTAACCCAAACCCTAACCCTAAGGTCCGACACTACCACACATTTACCCTACCCGCACCCTAACCCTAACTCACTTAACCCACCCTAAAACATAAAGCCCGTCACTATCGCACACTCACCCTAACCCTAACTCACTTAACCATCCCCTAAACTACACTCCGTCACTATCACACACTTACCTTACCCGAACCCTAAGTCCGACACTACCACACACTCACCTTTCCCGCACCCTAACCCTAAATCCCTCACTATCGCACACTTACCTGTCCGCTCCCTAACCCTAAATCCCTCACTATCGCACACTTACCGAGTCGCACTCACACGTTCCCCATGTCGGTCTTTCGGCTGTCGGGATTTCACCTTGTCGATCACCTTCGTTTTCGGTCGTTTGGTCTCGGTCTTCTGCGTGTCGGCGAACTGGCGTCTCGGTCAACTCAAGTAGACCCATATATATATATATATATATATATATATATATATATATATATATGTGTGTGTGTGTCTGTGTCTGTGTCTCCATCCATCCACAACCTCTTTTTCCAGTTTTTGCACATGGGTTCGGGGTGTCATGTCAACAGTGGCAATCATCTAGAGCCATTTTGGCACCAAAGTTACAGACCCTCGCCAGATGCGAGAAAGATGGAAAGACCCTTTCTGCTGTGGGAGTATGCTTTTCCTTTCCTCAATGGCCTTACTCCAGGAACTGGAGTAGTGGGAAGCTGTGGTTCAAAAAATCCCAAGGGCCTTCTCAAGACTCGCGTGGTAATGACTCACCCCAGGACAGAGGGAGGAGTTACAGTGGAAGAATACATCCTAGAGGCAGAGGTAGTCTGCAAAATCAGGGTTCCAGGGATTCGTTCCCTGGTACCTCTTACCAACGCTCCTGAATGGAGGCCTGAGAGCTGCCCTGTGGAGGCAGTCAGGACAACTGTCCCTGCACCTCCCTGCCTGGCTGAAAATAGCCACTGACAATTGGGTGCAGAGGATCATAATCAGAGGTTACAATATTACCTTTTCAAATCATTTTAATCAACCAAAGAGAATCCCAGACATTCCATCCAGTTACAGGGATGCAGCAGTTTTAGAAATGCAAAAAACTGCTCAACAAAAGAGTCATCCTAACAGTCCCACCAGACCAGATAGGATCCGGAGTTTACTCAGGATTCTTTTTAGTGCCAAAGAAAACAGGGGACTGGAGACCAGTCTTGGATCTCAGTCAGTTGAAGAAGTTAGTTCAACAAACCAAATTCCGAATGGTCACAGTTCAGTCTATGCTTCTATTCTAAGGACAAGATGAGTGCATGTGCTCAGTTGATCTTCAGGATGCATGTAATCACATAAAAATAGACAAATGCTCCAGAAGATTTCTGTGCTTCCGGCTGGGAGCCATTAACAGTTCATAGCCCTGCCTTTTGGTCTCACCACAGCTTCCAGGGTGTTCACCAAATGCATGGCAGTGGTAGCAGCTCACTTCAGACTGGAAGTATTCCAGGTGTTTCTATATCTAGACAAATGTCTCATTATTGCAACCACTAGGCATCTGCTGGTGCATGCAAGGGACTACGCTCTTTAAACTTGCTCTTCGCTGGGGATCACAGTAACTATGAAAAATCCCATCTGGGGCCAACTCAGAATTTAGAGTTCATAGTATTGCTTTTCTTCCTCAAGAAAGACTTCAGAGAATTAAATTCCAAGTAATCAAGATTATTCACAACAAACAGTGACTGCAAGACTGTTGTTACGGGGTGTAGAATGTATGGCGACCACCATCACTTTAATTCCCTTTATGAGGTTCCACATGCGAATTCTACAGTGGCTCTTAGCATCACAGTGATCTTACCTGAATCAACCTATGTCTCATCAAGTTCCGATCACCAATTTATGCAAGAAGGACCTGAATTGGTGGCTTCATTCCAATGGGATTCTATTAGGCTGTACATTTGTTCCTCCTTCTCCCCATGCCATAGTGACAATGGATGCATCCCAGATAGGGTGGGGGAGCATTATCTGAGAAAGACAGTCCAAGGCAATTGGTCCCAGTTAGAGGCCAGTTTGCACATCAGTGTTCTAGAGATGAGAGCAGTGCTCCTGGTGTTGCAAGCATTCCAAGAAGGCCTCCACTCGGGAACGATTGGGAACCAAACCGACAACATGTCAGTGGTTTGGTACATCAACAAACAAGGGGAAACCAGATCTTATCCTCTCTGTTGGGAAGCACTGAGGGTATGGCAATGGGCAATTTCATCTGACCACTTTCTAATTGCAATGCATATTCCAGGAAGCTCCAGCATGTTTGCAGACAAATTGAGCAGGAGCATTCTGATGCCTCACGAGTGGTTTCTCTACATTTTGGTGGCGGAAAGGATTTTCTGCCAATAAGCTGGTGATCTCTTTGCATTCCTCCTGAACAAAAAGTGCAGCAGCTACTTTGCCCTGACCCCTCCTCTGGGGGAGTCACTGAGAGATGATGTCCTTCACTGTTGGCCCCCTGGTCTACTATATGCCTTTCCCTCGGTTCTTCTCATTTCCCAGTTAATGAAGAAAGCCATCAGGTTGAAGAACAGGATAATTCTCATTGCCCCTTTTTGGCCTCAACAAGTATGGTTTCCCTTTCTTTGGCCTCACCTAATTTAGAAACCTTGGATGCTAGACCCAGTTCCTGATCTGTTGTCTCATCCAAATAGATTTACTCACCCAATCTTCACAAGCTCAAGTTCATTGCATGGCTTCTGCAGTTCCCATGACAGCTAGGCACTCTAACCTCACTACCCCAGTTCAGCAATGTGTTCTGGCCTCCCACAAGACTTCGACTAGACAACTGCATAGCAGCAAGTGGCAAACGTTTGCGAAATGGGCTACAGACAGTAATCTTGACCCATATTCTGCACCAGTTCATAAAGTCTTGGAAATTTTAGCAATGCTTTTCAATGCTGGGGCATCATCTTCAACCGTACGAGTGCATCTAGCTCCAATTTCAAATTTTCATAACTGTCTAGATAATTCATCTGTAATGTCCCATAAGTTTTGTAAAGCCTTGCTGAAAGGAACCTTATTACTGAGATCTCCATATAACCCTTTTGGGTTTCTTGGTGAAATGGGTCTATCCCAACAGAGAGCATTATCTCCTTATGAATACAGATATGGTCTCGGATCTGTTATTTTCTGTCTGTCAGTATCTTATGCAAACTCAGTCCGAGGTAATGTTGAGAGGAGCATTCTGGGTAAAGCTAAGCTCGAGAGCTTTTGGAAAGCATGAACTGGAGTAACAGCCAAGTCAGTTTTGAGATACAGAATCAAACCCACTGTCAAGGATAAGTGAAGATCAACAACACAGATCCAGTCTGTGCCAGTTGCACAAGTGTAATCATCATCGGTAAGTCTAGATGTACTACTAATAATGGTAAGCAAGAAGGCCATCCAAGGCTCATGCAGCCAGTATGAAGTAATTTTATTTAGTTAGTTTTGTTTAAGTTAGAATGTGCCCAAGGGCACATTTACAGCTGTGATATTGCTACAGAATGTATGTACAGGATACAAGGCAGAAGTAGTACAGTGTACCAGTACAGTCACAATAAACTGACAGTCCAAAACAAAATGTGCATTGATCTGTAGTTGATAAACAAGAACTCAGATATCCTTTAGTCAGAAAGCTGAAGTTCACATTTGAATTGTGCTGTAGAAAATATTTGTCATGACAGCTACATATAAATGATGAAGTTTTTAATTAAAATTAAACTTAAATTGGCGAAAAGTAGGCAGGGACTTGATGTTCATTTAGACTGTATTTGATAATTTAGATCTGCAGTAGGAAGATGCTTTTGTAAAGCATTCGGATGAATAGTGTAGAGTGAGGGGCTTGGCATCTGATAGTTCAAGGGATTAGGTGAAAGTTTTGTTCTTTGGGAAGGGGATAATGGTTAAGGTTAACAATGTAGTACATCAGTAATGAGGAAGATAACCCAGGATAAGAGTTATTCATAAATTTGCCAGCTTTGTTTAGTAGAGCTTGAGTCTCTTGCTGTTGACTGGGGATGCTGTTGGTATGGGTAGGACGATATTTTCTAGTGTTGGCAGAAGTACACATATTGTGATAGTGCTTCTTATCTTCAGTGCCATCGGGAAGAATATACTTCATCTGGTAGCTGGGAGGCTGTTTTGTCTAGTAGTTACATAACTAACTTATGAAGAGACAGCAAGATGAAAACTGAGATGAGAAACTAGATTTTTAAATTCGTGTACAGAACGCAAGATGCCTTCTAATGGTGCAGTAACAGATTATTTCTGGGGGACATGGGGACAAGTGTGTAACTGTACCAAATACCATGGCTTCATTTCTCATGACATTTAGTGTTAAAACCTAAGGAGCTAAACCAAGAGGAGCTGCTTTGAGGAAGTTTACAAATGTGGAGTTAAGACAAGAGTGGGATTCATTTGAAATCCAGATTACCATGTCATCAGCATAAAGTAATCATGGAATGTTAGGGAGTGTGTTCCTGAAAGTGTTAATGACAGTAGAAAGCAATGGACAAAGGATGAAGCCCTATGTGACTACTGGGATAACCCAGTGAGGATGGGATAGGGAGTTTCATAATTTTCCTTTTAAGGAGCATTGACTGAGATAACTGTATATCCATTCAAGTCTTTGAAAGAAGATTGACTGAAGTAACTATACATCCTTTGAAAATGTGTGGGTGGTAACTGATAACAATAATCCTTGTAGGCGAAGACAGTGTTGCACTAATTCAGAGGCTGTGGTCAGGTTGATAATGACTGTGCCAATGAGTTTCCCATGATCCATGGTAATGAAAATATAGATCTGATGATGTCTCTTCCATCAGTTCCTCAACAGATAGGTCCTTGAATCCAAGTAGGATCCAGCTTCAGCCACTGTCAAGCTTCAGATCCAGTGCTCAGACTGTTGCTTACCCATAATCCCCTGGAAGGAAAAAAATACCCCAGATCTCATTTGCCCCTCGATTGCTACAGATGTGGTCTTCTGTGCTCAGGCTCATTTATATAGATTTTGGGGTGTTTTCTCTCTTTTCTCTCTCTTTGTAGCAGAGTTTATCTTCTGTTCTTAGATCTTCCCTTACCAAAATGTTTTATATATATTTCAAGTGTTATACTTAATATTTTGTAGTTAGGCTCTCTCTGTTTTCCCTCCTTAGGTCATCCATTGGCACGCCTTTTTTTATAGCCATAGTTATTTGACTTTGGTGTGCTGTTATTCTAGTTGAAGGTGTTACTACAGTTTGCTACTTGTTTCTGTTTTATAAAACTTTTATCCTTTGTCAAGATGTCTGAGAAACCTTCAGGATTTAAAAAATGTGTGGCTTGTGGCCACAAGATACCCAGTTCAGATGTGCTTCTCAAATGCATCTGTTGTTTAGGTGCTGCACACCTGAATAAACAGTGAAGCATCTGTGAGACCTTTGGACATAGTGCCCTTGTTGAGAGGAGGAATAAGTTGGTTCTTAAGGGGCTTCTCCCTCCTTCTGTATGAGAAATTCCCCCTGTTCACTGCTCCACCTCTTCTTCTTGTGCTTTTTTCACTGATCAAGAAACTAACAGATCATACTAAGAGTCATGAGAAAGTTGAAACAAAAGAAAAGGAAAAATTCAATCACCAAAAAAAAAAAATGGTCCATGGATCAATTCCTCTTCCTCAGCTCTGACTTCTGAAATGTCAAAACCCTCTGATCCGGCCCTCATATCAGAGCCCACTCTCATCTGATCTGGTGTGGCTCCCTTACCAGAGCCACTTTTTTCTCCTGTGCCGACATCACCCAAGTTGAGATCCCACATTCTCCAGGAGAGGTCTTTTCATCGAATCTCGACCTTCCTCCATGTTTTCACCTTTCTGCTCAGTTAGCTCCTCCAGGAGTCTTTCTGAAGCTGATGTGTAGGATGTTGTGAAAGTTTAAGACCCAAGTGCACCTGGGTGGGTCTTTTGCCTTTGGCCTCTGTCAGGGTCTGTTTCTCTCATCAGATTATTGCTCCTTCCTCAATCTGTCCAGCAGAGTTGGGGCTAGTGGATCCAAGTGCCCCCTGAGATATGTCAACTTCAGATCTGAAAACATGGCCTTCTTTGACTCTGGTGGTTTCCCTGATCCTGTCATCTGTAATCAGCTTGGATCCTGTTGGTTCTTAGAGCCAAGTCATCAGTGTCAGACCCAGGGGAGAAGGCCCATAAAGCCATTCCTCCCTCTTGGAGCTGAACAGTTTAGCTCCAACATCTGCCTTAGAGCAGATCAGGGTGGTACCTCAAGACTAGTCTTCCTTAGGAGCCACGGCTCCTACTCGGAGGGTCCCTGGCTCTGTCTCTGGCTCTGCTTTTGAGACTTTTGAAAGTATGCTCAATCATTTTAGGGAGCAGACATCCCTCTTGGGCTCAGATCTTCCCTCTTCCACTGGATTTCCTCATGTCCTGATCCTACTCTTTCTATCCCATCTGGGCAGCCAGTCATCAGAATTGTTAAGTCTGTCCTTTTTGAGGAACTCTATCAGCTTCTGAGTTCTCCCCAGAACATCCAACTGGGGATATTCATTGGATGCATAGGTGCAAAAGGAAGCACATTGACACCCAGCAGAAGTCACTAATTGAAGACTAACTTTGATGAAGGGAAGGAGTCCTGAAGATCCCCTCTTGAAAGGATCTTGTTTGGAGAAATTTTAGAGCTTCTTAGAGAGGAGGTGGTCCTCTGAAGCCACTTACCAAGATGAATCAGCATTTCTCAAGGCTTTTGGGGCTGGGCCATCTACTTCTTATGTCCCTCCTGTGGATGAGATGGTAGACCTAATCTCAAAACAAGCATGAAGGGAACCAGAAGTGGTCAAGCCAGTTCCACTCCAGTACAAAAAATTTCTTGGTGTCACCAAAAGGCCATCCTTATTGGAGCATGGTTCCAGCCATGGATTCCAGGGGGGTAGCAGCAGCCACCAAGAAGGAACTGGTAGAAAAGAATTTCACTGTCTACACCCCCCAACAGGAAGTCTTGGGCAGTGGACAGATTTGGGAAGCAGGTATGCACATCAGTGACCATCTTTGTCAGGGCGCTGAAATACCTGGGACATGTTATGTACTTCCAGAGAAATTTGACCAAAGAATTTTCCGGATCTCTGGGGGGGGGGGGGGTGCCCTGTCTGTTGAACAGAAAAAAATCCATTGACTAACATTTAGCTACCCACCAATCCTTTTCTAATGTCTTGATGCGTCTTATTTATAATCCCAGTGGCCCTTTTTCTGAGAAACTGTATCAGCACTCCTGAACATTTGCACGACTGCTGATCTCTGAAAGCAGTTTGGGGGGTGCTTGTCCATGCACCCTTCTGTCTAGACATCCATTACTCAAGGTATCTGGGAACAGAAGATAGTAACTACAGACTATTCCATCTTTTTTTATACCCTTCTCTATGCTTAAAGAAAATTCCCAGTGTACCACACCAACAAATGAAAGTGTCAGCCTCAGAAATAAAAGCTGCTAAGAAATTGCGTCATCCAGGAGGTCCCACCAGACCAGCAAGGATCCAGAATTTACTCAAGGTTCTTCTTAGTGCCAAAAACAAATGGGGACCTCAGGTCAGTTTTCAACCTATGTAATTTGAACAAATTTATATAACAAACCAAATTTCAGATGGTCACCTTACAATGGACCCTCCTATTTCTAAGGAAGAATGACTGAATGTGCTTGATCGACCTCCAGGATGCATACTACTATATGAAAATGAAAAGACCCTCCAGGGGGTTTCTTTGCTTCCATCCAGAGACCAGTCATTTCCAATACAGAGCCCTGCCCCTTAGAGTCACCTAAAACCCCCTCCCCCAGTGTTCACCAAGTTCATGGCAGTGGTTGCAGCTCATCTCAGGGTGCAAAGGTTCTGGGTGTTCCCTTATCTGGATGACCGACTCATATCTGCCCCCTCCAGGAATTTCTTTTCCATGCCAGGAACTCCTTGCTCCAACTATGTTCAGCTCTGAGCATTACAGTGAATACAACAAAGTCTAAGCTTCAACCCATGCAGACCTTGGAATTTATTAGAGAATTTTAGGACACAAGCTTAAAGATTGCCAAACTTCCACAAACCAGGATCTCTGCAATTCACAAACGGGCACTGGCTGTTCTTTCATGCCAGAAAAACTAATTCTATACCCTCTGGGTTCAATGATACCAGATATCACCCTGATCCATCTTGCTAAGTATCACATGAGAATTGTCCGGTGGACTCTGTCAGCGCAATGGTCTTTCAGACATTAACCCATGAATTTTCAGGTTTTGCTCACAAGGAATTGCAGGTCTCATATCCAGTGGTAGCTGGAGTCATCAACTCTGTCCCAAGGATGCCCCTACTTTCCCCACAAGCCACACTGACCACGCACACTTCCCACTCAGGGTGGGAAGGCATTTCTTGGGAAAGATGATCCAAGGCACGTGGTTCCCAGCAGAGGCCAATCTTCATATTAGCATTTTGGAGATGAGAATAGTCTTTCTAGTGCTGTAGACATTCCAGGTTGGTGTCTCCACGGTTGTAATTCCGATTTAGACAGACAATATGTCAGAGGTCTTGTACATCAACAGTCAGGGACGAACACAATCCTTCTGCTTATGCTGGGAGGCCATGAGAGAATGGCAATAGAAGATGTCTTTTAACCACTTTGAGCGCAACACACATTCTGGAGAAGTCAATTTTCTAGTGGACAGGTTGAGCAGGTCTATTTTTCTCCCTTGCAGCAGTAGCAGAACAGATCTGGGATCCACCTTACTGCAATTTTTTTGCCTTCCTCTACAGTACCAACTGCAGCAGATACTTTTCCATTATCCCTCAGGAGGGGGAGACACAAGGGGATGCTGTGATTCCCATTTGGTCCCACAGGACTCCTATACATCTTTCCTCCTACCCTTGTCATACCAGAATTCCTACAGAATGTATTGGCAAGAAAGACCACAGTGATCCTTATTGCACCCTTTTGGCCTCAACAGGTGTGGTTTCCCTTCCTTTGGCCTCATCTGGTTAAACCTCCCTGGGTGCTGGGCTCAGCCTCAAATCTTCTGTATCACATGCTTAGGTTGGCTTACCTGGGCATTGAAGCCCTCAAGCTAACCATATGGTTTCAACCAATTCCAGTGATGGTTGCATAGTCCAGGCTTTCTTTCTAAGTTTGTAACATTTTGGCCTCCTCTCAGAGGAAGATCTGTAAAAGTAAATTGAAAAGAAATTCTATCTGTGTTTTCAGCAAAAACCTAGACCTTTTTTTCAGCCCCACTTCCACACATTTTGGATTTTCTAGCATCTCTCTTCCACAACGGAGCCAGTTATTCCACTGTCAAAGTGCACCTAGCATCTGTCTCCAGTTTTCATATTGGGGAGATTCGCTGTGCCATTGCCTCCCTTAGACTGTCCAAAGCTTTTCTTATGAGTACCTTCGTTCTTCGATCTCCACTCAAAGGCTCTGTACCTCCTTAGGGCATTACCATTCTGTTGCAAGCCTTAATTAGTCCCCCCTTTGTACCTGTGGCCATAGCTGACTTAAAATTCTTCTTATGGAAAGCTTTATTTTTAGTAGCCATCACCTCTGCTAGGAGGATTTTGGAGTTACACATGTTATCTAGTTAACCTTATGTGGTTTTCCACAAGGACAAATTAACTCTTAAGAACTAATCCTTCCTTTCTCCAAAAGGTGGCTTTTGAATCATCTCTCACTTAATCACCCTTCCTGTTTTTTTTCCATACTTCTCCAATAAAGGGAAATACGTGTTACATTTGCAGGATGTGCCTCATCACCTTTTTTCTACTTGCATTGTACTAAGAAGATTAGGAAGACTGATCAATTATTTGTCTTTTCCTCAGACAAATTTTTTCCCTCCCATGAGTGGAGGAGCTCACTGGTCAGCCTCAGTAAGAAGCTGAGATCCCTTATAAGATCCTCCAAGGATAGCTACGAAAATAAAATCGCCACTAATTCCAAGGACAACCACAAAACATTCTATAGCTATGTCAAGAATCTCAATGGCAACACCCAGATCTGCTCCGAGTTACAGCACAAAGGCACGAAAATTACAGAGCCAACTGATATTGCCAACATCCTGGCTGATAGGTTCAGTGCTAACTTTACATCCCCCTCACCCCCTAAAGGGCCCATATCTATACAGGAAGAATGCAGAGTCCCTGTAATCACAATTACGCAGGTGAAAGCTGCACTCTCTAAAGCCAAAAACACAGCATCCATGGGACCGGACAACATCCCAGGCTGCGTTTTACACGAACTTCAGAATGAACTGGCTCCCCACTTAAGCACCATGTTCAATAATAGCCTCGCATCAGGCTTTGTGCCCACTGAATGGCGCACAGCAACAGTTATCCCACTCCACAAAGGGGGAGCCACCACTGATCCTGGGAACTATAGAACTATTAGCCTGACGAGCCTGGTCTGCAAGGCCATGGAACGTATCATCATGGAACTCATAAACAAAGACATTGGTAACCTCCAAACTCTGGATCCCACCCAGTTCGGGTTTGTGAAAGGCAGATCATGCCTCCTGAACCTGATCAACTTCTTTGAGGCAGTTATCAAAGCCGTAGATGAGGGTAAGGTGGTTCACACAGCCTATCCTGACTGCGCCAAGGCTTTCGACACCATCCCCCATTCTGGAATTATAGCTAAACTCAATAAACTAGGCATACATCCCTACGTCACAAGATGGGTTGCCAACTGGCTCACTGACAGAACCCACACTGTAAAAGTTGCAAACTCCAAATCTGACCTCAAACCAGTGACAAGTGGAGTACCACAGGGTTCCGTCCTGGGACAGCTCCTGTTTGATATCTACTTCTCTGAAGTACAGGCTAACACAGAAGGCCTCTGGCTAACGAAGTTCGCAGATGACTGCAAACTAGGAGCCATAGTCAAGTCCCCAAATGATGTGAACATCCTACAGAAGGGCCTCTCTGAGACAGATGCCTGGTGTCAGAGCCATGGCCTCAAGCTCAATGCCAAAAAGTGCAGTGTCATCCCCTTTGGTAAAAACTCTGTACCCATGAGCTACCACATAGGCAGCAATCTACTTAACACCGAATGTGTGATAAGAGACCTTGGGACCCAGGTGGATGGTAGTCTCTCCTTTGATAGTCATATCGCCACAGTAGTCAGGAAGTCCTTCTATGTGGCACACCTCATCATAAAAGGGTTCTCATCCAGGAAAAAAGAGGTCATCGTTCCCCTCTACTCGACACTCATTAGACCATTTATAGAGTACAACGCCCCTTTTGGAATGTACCTCACAAGACATCTGCAGTAGCTGGAAAGGCCACAGAAGTACCTCACAAAGAGGATTACTGGACTCAAACAAATGCCCTACACTGACCGCCTCAGAAAACTCCAGCTTTACTCCATAGCATATCGCCTACTTCGAGGTGATCTCTGCCTAACATATAAAGCTATGTCAAACCCAGAGCTGTTGGACATGCTGCACCTAAAGAAATCCCAATCCCTCTGAGCTAGACGCTCTAGGGACCTAAACCTTGTCACCACAATAAACAGGACATGCTGGAGGATAGATTCCTATTCCAGAGACTTCCCATACTCTGGAGCAGGCTACCCATCTATGTCAAGCAAAGTTCTTCATTAGCACTCTTCAAGAAAAATCTTGATGAGTGGATGGGAAATAGGAAATACACCCCGGGGAATCACTTCTGTGTCTCTGCTCGAGAGTGGCACAGGAAAATAACTTTCTTGGGTGGCGTAAGCCAGGGAACCTTGTTGGCTAGGCTTACGTAGGCCCTTGGGCCGATAGCCTAGTACCTACCTATGAACCTATGAACAAGCTGAGTAAAGAGGTATCTAGGACAATGGTCTCTCCTTGGCTATCTGATTTTAACTCATGTCTACAAAGAGAAGAGTTTATCCTTATCCTGACCTCCTAAGGCTCAGTCAACATGATCTGTGGTTACATTACAGCCTTCTTCTTCTCCAGAACACCACTTCATGACATTTTTGCTACTGCTACTTGGTCCAATGTCAATATCTTCATTTCTCACTATAAATTAGACTTAGTCAATGTCAAGAGCCTCCTTTGGTTAGGTTGTGCTCTGGAATATCCTTCCATGAGACCTCCAAAGTGTACTAGTAGCTGTGGACTCTGCCCCATCTGTTGAGGAATGGATGGAAGAGACATAATCAGATACCAAAGTGTTGTACTTACGATAATGTTAGATCTTTGCTGTCTGCTTCTGTCCTTCCTCAAATTTTCCCCCCTTCCTTGAATTCCTTTTTGTGATTCCTGGACTGACCATACTGAGCTACCTTGGTTTGATCATGTAGTCTTCAAGTCATAGGCATAACAGCTAGTCTGTGTATACTATGTGATTTCTTGGTTTTATAAGTCTCTTTGTTATTCTGGTATGGTATCAAACTTGATCTGAGCTGAGGTATCTTTCTCCTTATAGGGGTTTATAGGTAAGGGAAGGAGTCTGAGAACTGGATCATAAGCTTAGAGTGGCCAAAGTTGGCTCTGACTCTGATCCAAAGACCTATGCAGTAAGGAGGAATGGAAGCAAGCAATGCAGATCTATTGTTGCTGTAAGTATATAACTTACATTTAGTGATGCAGGAATGTTGTGTTTTAAATACGTTACCCCTTTTTTGAAGTTATATTATTGAGAATTTAAAAAGTCAAAGGAGTTAAGACAAAGTGAATCGATGAGATACAGCTCTTCCTAGAGGTTATGATAGAAAAGAAAAGATAGTAATGATTGAGGTGAGAAGGGTGTTTCCATGTTTGGGGAAATTTATTGTTCTGGATACTTTTTAAAGGTGAGGGGAGGTGAAATTGGATAATGATAGGTTGATGAGATGTTGATAATGCTTGGCTGCAAAACTGCCGCAAGTTATCAACAGTTGATATATAAGAAGGCTTGTCTGCATTGGATGCTTGTTACCCTTCTGCCATCCCCCAGTATTTGCATGACCTCCATCTCCACCAACAGCAGATGGATTTTACTGTAGCTTGGGCAAGTGTTTGTAATTTTTTTCTTTTTCTTGTGTTGTGTCATTCAGTTGATCTTTTCAAACTACATCTGGATTGAATTGAGGAGCACGTGGCTGGATACAACCTTGTGGGGGAGATGACATGATATATGTTGTCTGGAAGTGCACACTACTCTGAGTTTGTAAGCTGGAATTTTCATAGTTTTGCTGTGCTGAGGGATAGCAGAGAAAGAAACCGTGTTAGTTACTGCAAAGGGCCTTTTCTCATTTCAAGTCATATGGTGATTGTGTCTCTGTTATTTTGCAGATTTGATGGGGCTGAAGCAAGTCCTCTGTTTACACACTTAACAACAGAGTTGAAGTTGTTTTCATTTGATCTTCAACCTGTGGGAATACGGATCCAGTACGGATCTGAGTCGCCCGCATTTTCAAGCATTGGATCTGAGCTGCAAGCTTCTCCCCTACCCATAATGCCCCTGTCTCCCTCCTCCCCTCAGATTTCATTTGCCATGCATCTAGTTAGCGTTGTGGTCCATTGCTCCAGGTTTCTGGTAAGTGATTTATTAAAAATATTTCTATTTCTTCTCAACTTTCTGTGGCTTTTTTAGGCACCTGTTACTTCTAGTTTTATCCCTGCCCTTGCACTCAGACAACAGTCTTCTAAACTCTTTAAAAAAAAAAAAAAAAAAGACCCCTCTCTTTTCCCTTTCTTTCCTTTCCTCTTTTAACTTAGTAGTGTGTATGTGGGTGTATGTGTGTGTGCACTTTCCAACACCATGGCACAGACCCCCAAGCCAGGGTTTCGGAAATGCACAGGGTGTGGCCAGAAGCTTTCCCCTTCTGATGACCTCTGTGCATGGGATGGTTTGTGTAGGGGGCCCCACCTGGACACTTGTTCGATTTGCACAGGATTCAACCCCCATGCATTGATCGACAAGAGGAACAAGTTAATCCTCAGGGGCCTCCTTACTCCACCTTCCTTGGCAGCCCCTGCTTCAACTTCTAATTCTGCTCCTGCTACTTCCTCCGCCCCGGCCTCTGGGACTCAACCTCCTGCTAAGAGGGATGCGGAGAAGCACAAACAGAAAGACCAAAATAGGCCTAGGAACAGGTACTCCGACTGCGCTTCCTTGGCCGAGTCTCTGGCTAAGTCTTGCCTGGCTGCCAGCCCGGGCTCCCCTCAATTCCATTCGCCCTGCTTTTCCCTGGAGCTGGAGGTTTCTGGGGGATGATCCCTTTTATCAACCTCTCCCCGGCGCCACTGCAGGCCAGTTTCTGTGGCTTCTCCTCCCAATCCACCCACAGCCTCTCCAAAGCTGAGATGGACAGGATGATGCGGAAATTCATCCGGACCCAGATCCAGATGGGAGTCTTGCCTGTCCCCTCCCCCTCAGGGGCTGAGCACATGCAGTCCGCCTTTATGCTCATTACTTCTTTTCTGATCCGACCCTCGGCTTCGGAGTCCTTGGGTCTGAGGCCCCTTGGTGTCGAGGGGGCAGTGCCAATGGTACCTGGTACCTCGACACCGACCAATGCCCTGAGTGGTTCGGCTCCGACTAGCTCAGAGTCGTGCCTCAGCACCAGATCCAAGGGGGGTGATGTCGGCTTTGAGGCTTTCAGAGTCAGCCCTTCCACTCAGAGTCTCGGTGCCTGGAGGCTCTGGTCCAGCTCCCCTGTTGACGTAAACAGTTATGGACCCGGTCTTCGTCCCATCTTCCGGGATTCATTCTCCTTCCACTTTTGACATGGTGGAGAGGGTCGTATCGGTCCCGTTGAGACCCTTGACACTATCCTCCTCAGAGTCTGTCCTGGCTCCCTCTCTTTCTGGTCCGGGTTCTGCCATCCTGCCCCCTCAGAGACAGGCTGTTGCCTCTCTTCCCCAGAGAGTTCCCCCATGGGAACAGCCAGAAGTTTCCGAGTCCTCCCCACAGACCCTGCCTTCGGAGCTCCCTTGGAAACATACGTGTAAAAGGAGGCACTTGGACTTCCCCGCCAGAGTTCCTCACAGAAGACACCGACTTAGAGGAAGGGGAGGGTTCTGCTCAGTCACCCCCAGATGATGTCTCCTTTAGAGACATCATGGAAATGCTTTGCCAGCATGGGGGGGAGGTCTGTCCAAAAACTCAATCCTGATGAGTCAGTGTTTCTGGAGGCGTTTGACACAGGGCCCTCTACTTCCTGGGAGTCCCCTCCCGCAGATCCACTTGTGGATGTAATTACATCTCCGGCATGGAAGGAGCCCGCCACAGTGAAGCCCATCCCAAAACACCCTGATAGGATTTTGAGTGCACTGTCAGACAAGCAATATTGGTCTATGGGGTCCCCAGTTGACGCCATGGTGATGGCGGCGGCCACCAAGAAAGAGCTTGCTCAGGAGAACTGTACAGTCCATCCACTGGACCGAGAGTCCCGGGCCATGGACCATTGTGAGAAACAGGATTACTCTTCAGCCACGTTCACGGTACATATGCTGAACTACATGGCACATGTGATAAGATTTCACCAAGACCTGGTCAAGGAGGTCACTGAGTCTGCCCCAGAGTCCATTTTAGCGGAGGAGAAGAAGGTGTTCTCCTCCCCGTATGGCCACCCTCACTTCCATTTCTAACACCTCTATGCAGCTCCTGTCCCATGCTACTGAAGGTGCTGCTAGAGCGGCCAGTACAGGTGCTACCATCAGGCTTCATGCCTGGCTCTGGCTTTGTGCATTCTCGGAGCCCTTCAAGGTATCTTTTACAAATTCCCAGTATGATACTTTCACTCTTTTTGGAAAAAGTGTAAGAGACACGTTAATCCAGAGCGAGAAAGACAGGAAGACCTTGTCTGCCATCAGGATCTACTTCTCAACCCATCAATGGCCCTTTTTCCCAGAATCAGTGAGGGGCAAAGTAGATGTGGTTCTGGAAGTCTCAAGGCTATTCCCATGAAGTTCAGGACTCACCCTCCCCCAGAGGCAGAGGGGGGTATGCCAGACACCATCCTCACGGCAGAGGGTGTCCGAGGAGCCAGGGGTCTCGGGATTCCTTCCCGGACAAACCCGCAAAGCAGCCTTGAAGGGTTGCCTGACTGCTCATCTCTAGAGGCAGTTGGGGGACGTCTCTTGCTACACCCAGCAGCCTGGGAGTCAATTACAGATGATCGTTGGGTGATGCAAATCATATCCGGAGAATACTCAATCCCCTTCATTCAAATGCCAATCCCATTCAAACACTTCCCGGACGTTCCACCCATGCAAAGGGAGGAAGGAGCACTGGAAATTTCCAAGCTGCTCAAAAATCAAGTCCCCCATTCTATCCCCCAGACCAGTCCGGATCATGCATCTGTTCCAGGTTCTTTTTAGTGCCAAGGAAGACGGGACTTAAGACCCATCCTGGATCTTTCAACCCTAAACCTGTCAGTTGCCAAGACAAAATTCCAGATGGTCACTCCAATCTATTCTGCCTTCCTGCAGAAAAATTACTGGATGTGCTCAGTGGACCTACAGAATGCGTACTATCACATCAAAATGGACAGGTGCTCTCAGAGGTTCTTCCGCTTCTGGCTGGGGGCCAGTCATTATCAGTTCAGAGTGCTACCCTTTGGTCTCAGCACTGCCCACAGGGTGTTCACTAAAGTGATGGCAGTGGTGGCAGCTCACCTGCGGCTGCAGGGATCCAGGTCTTCCCCTACCTGGACGATTGGCTTCTCTCCCAGGCATCACCTTTACCAAGCCAGGGATTTCCTTCTCCAAACTGCCCATCAGTTCGGCATAACCATAAATCTCAACAAGTCCCTATTGGATGTGGATCACGTTCTAGACTTTATTGGAGCTCAGTTAGACAACATCCAGAGCAAGGTTTTTCTGATTGTGGACAGATTTCAATCCCTCAAACATCATGTGTTGTACATTATTCAGACCCAATATTCCCCTGCAGAATCAGTTCTTCGGGCATTGGGGTCCATGGCGGCCATGATCACCCTCATCCCCATGGGTCTTCTACCTATGACGGCTCTCCAGTGAACTATAGCAGTCCAGTGGTCCTTACTAGCTCTACCGTTATCCCATCCAATGCATTTGCCTTGAGCCTGCAAGGATTCGCTTCTCTGGTGGCTTCAATCCCTGGATGATCTTCTGGGTCGTCCTTTTATCCTTCCCTTCCCGATGACCACGGATGCCTCCCTACTTGGGTGGGGGAACATTGCATGGGAAGGACAGTCCAAGGCACGTGGTCCTCACCTGGAGACCAAACTGCATATCAACACCCTGGAAATGAGGAGGGTGCTGCTGGCTTTGAAAGCTCCTCATGCCCATCTTCCCCTAGGGACAATTGCTATCCAGACAGACAGCATGTCTGTAGTCTGGTACATCAACAGAGGGGACCCAGATCTTATCCCCTTTGTCGAGAAGCCATGAGATTGTGGGAGTGGGCAATCTCCACCGGCCGTTTTCTGGTGGCAACGCACATTCCAAGGAGGTCCACCATTCTGGCGGACAGGCTCAGCAGATCTATTCTGATGTCTTACAAGTGGTCTCTGAATCCTTCAGTAGCGGAACCGATCCTCCTAATGTGGGGTCGGCTTTGCTGCGATTTCTTCTTATCTCCTTCCAATGTGAAGTGCAGCGACTATTTCACTCTGAACCTCCCTTTGAGGGAGTCCCCCAGAGATGCTCTGGTTCATGCTTGGCCCACCGGTCTTCTGTATGCTTATCCTCCACTTCCCCTGATCCTGACATTCATTCAGAAAGCTCGATGGCTGGGGAACTTAGTGATCCTCATTGCTCTGTTCTGGCCTCACCAAGTATGGTTCCCCTCTCTGTGGTCTCATGTAGTGTGTCCTCCTTGGACATTAGATCTGGTTCCGGATCTGATCTTGCATCCCTCAGAGACCCCACACCAGATCTAGTCAGTCTGAAGCTTACATCTTGGTTGCTCCAGTTCCAGTGATAGCTAGGACTCCTAGGCTGTCTTCTCTGGTTAAGAAGATTTTGGTAACAACTCACAAATCGTTCAGTAGAAAAGTTTATTCCAGTAAGTGGAAATGTTTTTCGATGTGGGCATCTCAACATGATTTGGATTTTTTCACTGCTCCAGTTCCCACCATCCTGGAGTTTTTGCTAGATATTTTTCATCAGGGTGCCAGCTTTTCTACGGTTAAGGTTCGGCTGGCAGCTATCTCCAGTTTTCATATAGGAGACAATTCGGCTTCCCTAGCTTCTTCCAAGCTTTGTAAAGCCTTTTTGAAAGGCACTTTTTTTACTTCAGCCTGCAGTTAAGGACCCTACACCACCTAGGATCTTACTCTAGTTTTACAATCCCTGGTTTCTTCTCCCCTTTGAAACTGCAGCTATAGTGGATTTGCAATTTCTTTCTTGGAAGACAGCCTTTCTGGTTGCTATTACCTCTGCTAAAAGAGTGTCGGAGATTCAGGCCTTATCTGTTAAGCCCCCTTATATGGTGTTCCATAAAGATAGGGTGTCCTTGCGTATGAACCCTTCCTTTCTCCCGAAAGTGGCTTCGGAATCTAACATTAATCAGGTTATCAGTCTCCCTGTTGTCTTCCCCAACTTCCAGAATAAGGGAGAGTATAAACTGCATTTGCTTGACGTTCATAGGCAATTGCATTTTTATTTGCTCAGAACAAACTCCGTTCACAAGTCTGATCAACTTTTTGTTTCCTTTTCTAAGCCTTTCTTAGGGAAACCTGTGTCAAAGGTGACTATTGCACGTTGGCTCTCTCAGTGCATAGCGCTGGAGTATACAGCCAAAGGATTATCTCCACCAGGTCAGATTAAGGCACATGTTACCAGGTCTATGGCTGCTTCAGCGGCCTTTAGGTCTAGGGTTTCTCTGGATGACATTTGCTGTGCTGCTACTTAGGCATCTTCACACACATTTATTTTGCACTATAAGTTGGATCTCCTGTCCAGAGGTAGGGCATCCTTTGGCTCTGCCGTGCTCTGGAATATCCTTCCATGAGGACCTCCCAGGGTCTTTTGGTAGCTGGGGACTTTGTCCCAAAGGCTGAAGATCAAATGAAAGCAACAACTTCAGATAAAAAAGTTATGTACTCACCATAACATTCCATCTGAGTTGTTGCTTTTCATTTGTCTTCAACAATCCCTCCTTCCTTCCTTCCCCCTGCCTTTTGTGGGCTGTGTGGCGGACCAGATGGAAGAGACATAGCTCTTACTTTGGCAAGCCTTTGTCTTTCCTATAGTGCTTTCAGGGTACTACTGCCAAGGTGTTAGTCTCTTGGTTAGGTTGAGGTGATACTGTCGGCAGCAAGCTCAAGCTGAGGGGAGGAGGGAGACAGGGGCATAATGGGTAGGGGAGGAGCTTGGAGCTCGGATCTGATGCTGTAAAATGTGGCTGAGTCGGATCCATACCAGATCCATATTCCCACAGGTTGAAGATAAATGAAAAGCAACAACTCAGATGGAACATTATGATGAGTACATAACTTTTTTTTTCATTTAATGGTCTGAGTACTAGATTGCTACCATTCGTGTGAAAAGGAATGAGTGGCCAATGGCCAGCACACCTTTAGTAAGTAGGGGGAACTTTCACTGCCACATCCCTCCAAGTCGATTTCTTAAGGAGCTTTGTCTGCATTTGAATCAATTTCACCAGTTAAATATCCTTTAGTAGAATATGAGCATGGAAGCCTGTGCTGTGCACAGTTTCTGCCTTGATGGTACCATTGTGCCCAACTGGGAAAGACAAAAATGTGCAGGACAGAGTATAAAAAGACTACTTTTGTAATTAATGTTATTGTTACAAGGGATTTCACCAATTAGCCCTCACCTCTAGAGGGTATGAGCAAGTAAATGCTGTGCATTTACTGACCTCTGCTACTTGATATCAGAGGGAACCAAGAATAATGGGAAAACATTTTTTCAACTTGTTTTTGCTTGTCTTACCGTTGTGATTTAAATTAATGCCTTATATGTTTCTTGGCTTCACTACCTTAATATATCTCATTTGCATGTCCCTGCTACATTATTTCAAGAGTTAGAGATAAAGTGAAATAAATACAATAAAACTAAGAGAAGTAGGGTATAACCTTCTTTAGCCAGGTCTTCTGGTATGGGGATTTTGCTTCTTACAACACAAACAAACCAAAGAGAAGGTCATATGTTCCAAAAGGAAAACCAAATAAAAAAAGGAACACCATACAAGATGTACTTGACAGAATTTAATGATTTAGTACTTTTTTCCTTATTACGAGAACTTCATCAAAATAAAAGGCATCCCTGTAAAGCAAGCTTAAATGCACTAAAAAGGTGCGTGTCGCAGGAAGTGTTAATGCTTCAGCCTGTCAGGCCTTGTCTTTAAAACTGGAACAAGAGCAACAGATTCATTCAAGCCAGGTAGAACAATGAAGTTTAAAATGATTTACCATAGCAATTTCCTACAGAGTAAGGTAGTTTGCTAATTACACACTGTTGTCCTGGAAGATATTTTACAATACAAAAAATATATTTTTTAAATCCTTAGAAGAACAAGAATGTGTAAATAAAGCATTGTTTTCATCACCATTTTTGATGGAATAGTTTGCAGATTCTTTTATTTAATCTTCTCTCAGTTTTTTCAGTATAAAAAAGGGCCACATAGACCCACCCCAGTGATGTTACATGTATGTCTGCCTTGACAAGGAATAACCCTGGAATGGTTGAGAATAACCACGACTGGTCCCTCAAAGATGTAACAACACTGGCTACGTGCACCACACGTTCATACACTCATTTAAATGGAGTGGCCATCCTATATTCAAAAGAGGTATCAGCATTGTTTAATGACTTGTATAAAAAAGATGGTTTGGTGCCTGATTTATTAAGATCAGGAAAAATACCAGAAACCCGGTATCAATTGTTCAACAATGGTGTGTATACTACCAGCATTCATGGAGTTATTTAAACCCATAGATAATGTGTGATCAAATAGAATTCGTGTATTGGGGGCGTTGGATAAAGGTTTTCTCATGACAGGTGCATAATGATCCCGTCTACCTGATCAAATAATTTAAATTGACTTCCTCCAGTAAATTGTTGGGGTAGGCACGATCAAGAAACGTTATACAGTCCTTAATAAGATTTTCATCCTCAGATACAGTTTTGGATAGATAGTTAAGTTGTCCCTTCACAATACCCTTTTTTGTTTTTTGAAAGCATGAGCACTACAAAAATATGAGTAGTTCTTGAAAAAAGTTCTCTTCCTGTATATGGTGGACTCATGTTGGCTGTTAACCAAATTTTTGTATAAATATACATCAAGGAAAGAAATACCCCATGTTGAATGCTAAAAGAGAATTCCAGAAAGGAAGAAGTAGAACCAGGTTATTGAAAAAAATTGGTTAAGTACATCCAAGTCATCCCTCCAAACAATTAAAATATGATCCAGGAATCAAAGATATAATCAAATACATGGGCAGAACTCACTGCTGCTGAGAAATGAGCGCTCTCAGTGGCATAAAACCAGACTGGCAAAGGTTGGAGCCCAGTCCATCCCCATTGCCACCTCAGAGGATTGCTTAAATTATTCATTCTCAAATGTAAAAGTTATTGCTTAGAACCAAATCTATTATAATACAAATAGTGTTGACATCCTGTGGAAACATTGGTGTGATAGTAGAAACAATTTCACAAAACCATTCAAGGCCAGTAGATTGTGAAATAACAGTGGACAAGTCCTTGACATCCTCTGTGACCAAAATGTTACTTTGCTCAGGTAACTCAGATTTCACTAAGGAAGTCCCAAGAGTTTTTTAGGATGGTGGAAAATTTTGTAATGAAAGGTTTTAGTTTCTGGTTAACAACAATAAGCTAGCGGTTCTGTCTTGGAAATGCCCACTAATATAATGGGTTTCACAGGGGGATTAACTCTGCCCTTATGAACCTTGGGTATACCAACAGTTACAAAAATAAGTGGTTTCCTCACAGTCAAAAAATGTATTCCTGCATTGAGATATCACCATCCAAGAATAAATCATAAAGGACCATATCAATATGTTGGTATTAGGTAAAGACCCATCAGATGCAACTTCATATAGGCCCATTTTAAACCATGATTATTAAGTGTGTATGTCTATAATAGCTAAAAGAATGGCAAATGTGTTGCCAAAATTGATAGATATAGATCAGTGTGGTTTTGTGGAGGGTTGGCAAACATTTCATAACATTAGTAGAACATTGCTAATCCAGAAGGAAGCAAAATGTAAGAAAATACTGCTATTGTTGATGGGTCTTGATGCTGAGAAAGCATTTGATAGATTAAACTGGGATTTTATGAATAGGGCAGTGGAAGCATTTGCATTCCTTGTTACAATAATAATGTTAGTTAAGAGGATATGTGAGAGATCGGATGCAAAAATTAAAGTTATAAGGCTCCTCTTTGATAAGTTGTGTCTGAACAGAGGAACGAGGTAGGGGTGCCCACTTTCTCCTTTATTTGCATTATATTTAGAGCCATTGGTAATGAAAGTAAGGGACTTAGAAATTCAGTGATATAATTAATATGGTAATCAAGAAAAGTTGGCTTTATTTGCAAACAATATTATTTTGTACATGATAAAAGTAGAAAAGGACATCTCAGTGTTGTGGAACATTCTGAGACACTTTTATATCTTTTTGGGATATAAAATTAATGAAGGTAAAACAAAGGCTATAACTGTAAATTGCGTACCCACACATGAATTGGTTCACCAATGCTCATATTTATGGGGGCACAATAAAATGTAATATTTAGGAGTATGGGTTAAAAAGGATTCTGTTATGGCAGCTAAGGATTTGTGGGAAGAGGCTAAACAAAAGATAATGCAACTAAGAAATGGGAATCTCATGTTTTGGATATGGATAGCAAGATAAAAGTAGTGAAAATGATTTTAATCCCTCTAATTGTATACACGTCAGGCATATTTTTATCAGCCAGAAGCAAAGCTGTGGATAGTAATTAATAAACAGTTGAAGGCTTTTATCTGGCAGGGGACGAGTACATGGGTTAAATGGGATAAGTTAATCTTTCCAGTAGAACAAGGAAGTTTAGGGTTACCTGATTTGATGGGATATTTTTAGAGCTACACATTTAAGGCTCAAGCAGAAAGTTCTAATTCAAAGTGGAAAGGGATGAAGTGTGGAGAAATTAGAGAGAGAGTGGGATTTGGGATGTAGATCCTTAAGGAGAATACCAACAGCTATACAGAAAATTATCTTTTTTGTTAAAGTCATACTGGAGAACTGTGAAAAGGGGAAGAATTTAACTATGGCATGGATTGACTGTAAAACAGCATTTGATAGTATCCCACATTCATGGATAAAAGAGTGCTTAAAAATGTATAAGATACACCTTACACTGACTGACTACATTACAGTAACCATGAAACAGTGGCAGACCACTTTGTAATTAAGCCATGATAAAGGACAGATTATTATCTCAGGGAAAACATTCAAAGGGGGATAGTCTAGGGTCACTCTCTGTTACCAATATTGTTCTGGTCCATATTGAATCAGCAAATGCTTAAAAAAGCGAACGCTGATTCATCGACCCTAGTTCACCAAATGCTCACAATCCCGAATACTTGGAACAGCGATTTTTTTCCCCAGGGGAAAAAAATCGCTGTGAAAAACAAGAAACTTAAAACAATATTTAATGTGGGGACCTTTTCCCCACACCCCCCACTTAAATATATCAACTCCGAGATCGCACCACAAAGGAGGAAATGGCAAACTCCTGAAACTGTCCCAGCGATTTTTTTTTCCCTGGGAAAAAAATCGGTGTTACGGGTGTTCGGGATTGTCAGTGTTCGCTCAAATAGGGTCGATGAATCAGCTTTCGCTGATTCATTGTAGACCCTGTTATTCTGCCTTGCCATTAACCCATTAAGCTGTTTACTTAACAACTCAGGCCATAGCTACAATTTGGCTTCTAAAAAACAACAAAATGTAAAGGCTTCTCATCTTCGCTTTGTCGATGATTTCAAACTGTATAGCTCATCAGATGAGGAACTGAAAGCACAGCTGCAGGTTGTTATAACTTTTTCAGATGATATAAGAATGTCATTTGGTCTTGATCCATGTGCAAAATCAGCCTTTAAAACAGGAAATCAGCAGCACCAGGAAAACATCAGTTTGGGACAAGAATGTGATACAAAAGAACTTGAGCAAAAGGGAGTGTATAAATATTTGGGAATTGTTGAAGGATCAACAGTAAAACATGAACAAATGCAAATAAAACTTAGTAAGGAATACGTTAGAAGACTTAAATTAGTTCTGACAATAGCATTGACATCTAGAAACAAAATCCAGGCTATAAACCAATTTGCTCTTCCTGTCCTAACTTATTTTGGAGTGATTGACTGGCCCCAAGATGTGTTGTGTAGATTAGATAGGAAAACAAGAAGAATGTTTCATGCTCACCAAATGATTTATAAAAATCAGTGTATACCAAGATTATATATTCCCTGTTCCGAAGGAGGGGTGGTCCTCCTTGAAATTGATTACATGTATAGATCTGCAGTCATGGGATTCCACACATATCTGCTGACCTCACAAGACCCAAATCTAGTGAAAGTCTTGAAATATGAGGAGAATAAATCTAAGATGACTTCTCTGCTTAATCTGGCAGAAGCATGTCTACGTCAAGCAGGAATGGAAATCAAACCAAAAGTAGATAAAAATCAGGCAGCAACTGAATGTGCCAAAAAACAAAATAAAGAATATAAGGTGAAGGACCAGATGAGACGGCAAGAAATGTGGAAAAAGCATCAGTATAGTTGCAAGCATAGAAAACTTCTGGAAAAACCTCATGTTGATCAGGAACAAATACAGGAATGGTTAAGGAGAGTCAAATTCAGACCAAAAGATGAAAGGTTAATATTGGCAGCCCAAGATAGTGGGCTGGTTTACAGAGTCCATTGAAGATGTGGGAGAAACAGACAAATGTATGTTTTGTTAAACCGAATTGGAAACAGTCACACACCTTGTTGCTGGGTGTGACATACTAATAGCAGAAGGACTGTATACTGAAAGGCATAATAATGTGGCAAGACTGTTGCACTGGGGATTGTGCAAACATTATGGTATTGAAGTGGCTGAAAAACACTGGAAACATGAACCACAAAGCATCATAGAAAATGATGAAGTTTATATCACATGGGATTATCCATTACCAACAGTTCAAAAGATAGATGCTAGAAAACCGGATAAAGTGGTCCAAGAAAAGAAGACAAAAGTAGCATTGATAATTGAAATTGCTACACCCAGTGACTACAGTGTCTTACGTACAGAGAGACAAAGTCATAAAATATCAGGATCTGCAGGCAGAAATGAGAGTAATGTGGAAGAAAGATGCCCAGACAATTCCAATAGTAGTTGGAGCAATGAGGTCTTATAAAAAAAAAATTGCAATCGTATTTAGATATGTTACCAATCCATGTAACCCTGTACAAATTGCAGGAGGAGTCATTATTAGGCACATTACAAGTGCTATGAAGAGCAGTTTTGGCTGATATCAAAGATTGAAACAGTACTCATTTCATGAACTTTAATCATACTTTGACTTAGGAATGGGGTCCATTCCTGTCATAGTATTAGAAACCCAAAAGATTTGGAGAAATTAAAAAAAATATATATTCATAAAGTAGCAGAAAGTATTGAAAGAAATAAGCCAACACAAGAATGGAGAAAGACTCTGCCAGTAGGGATGACAGAGTTAGGGGTATAGAGAATAAGCAAAAGGGGGTTTCAATTTACTGGATAAAACTGGCAAAGGAACCAAGGTACTGGGAGCAAATAACTAGTGTGGGAAAGGTAATAGAATAGGAAGAGTGAAGAAGGCATTTGTACCACAAGCTAGAGACTGCCTTCCCTGTCAGGGATTAATATCAGTGTACAGGCAGGGAGAAAGGGATAGGGGAATCCTAAGTGAAAGACCTGCTTTGGTAGAGTTTTCGGTTGAATCTAAAACAGAAGCATCTGTTAAAAAATGGATAATTAGTAGGGCTTATAGAATATTGCACAATAACTATAGGAATCATTTGGGGATTAGAAAAAATTGGGAAGAGAGATTGCATAAGCATTTCACAAGGAAACAATGTGATGCATGCATATGGCTCCCAAATATGCAACAAAGTCTAGTAGATTTAGGATTTTTGCTTATAAATGTTTTCATAGGTATTTTTATACCCCAAGCAGACTCCAAATACATTTTCCTCAGGTAGATGGCAAATGTTGGAGTTGTGTTGAGGAAGAAAGAGGTAAATTGATACATGTTTTGGAAGTGTAAGGAGTTGGCAGACTTTAAAAATTCCCTACAGAGTACTCTTTTAAAAATGTTGGGTGAGCAAATGGGTTTAAACTAAGGAACTGTTTTTTTTTGAGCAAGGATACAGGATCTGAATTGACTAGACTTAGTAAGCAGAAGTAGTAGTGAATATTGTAAAAGAGATAAAAGAACTGGAAGTGGGATCTTTATAAAATGGTAAGAACAAATTATGTAGAACAAATGGAAATTGTGGGAACTATACATACAGAATAATGTTTTTGAGGAGGAGTGAGGTTTAAGGGAAGGCAGGAACTGAGCAGTTTATGCTAGATTGATGATAATTGTACAGAAGAGTATAAGTAATGTATAATGTTTGTAACTGTGAACACGTTGGTATGTTTTTTTATTTTATATAAATGTATGTTTGCCTGTGTCATGAGTGGTAATTCAATAAAGTTGTTAAAAAATATGTTTGAGCAAGAGCCCTCTGATTAGTTTTATTGTAGATGCAGCAGCCACCAAAAAGGAGCTAGAGTGGAGACTTCTAGAGTGCTTCCTCATTACAGGAAGTTTAGAATGATGGACCATTTTAGAAAGGAGACTTAGGCCTCAGTAGCATTTCCCCTGAGAACATTAAATTATATTTTCATATGACTAACTTACAGCAAGATCTATCAGAATAGACCTTAGATTCCCTCAGGCGAACCCTTACATTGGGCACTAGAAAATAAATGGTGTCCATTACATATCTGCCCTTGAGGCTACTTTACAATGCAGCCAATAGGGCAGCAGGCACTGACATAGCTATGGGCCGTCATTCTTAGTTGTGATTGTGTGATTTTTCTGACAACTTCAATGTGCCTTTCATGAATGCTCCTTTTGGTCGAAAAGTTAAAGAAACCTTAATGATGAGCAAGCAACAGGGGAGAATTTAGTCTGCCACTGGTATCTGCTTTGAAACCATTCTAAGGTCCTATTCAAATAACTATAAGGGTAGCAAAGGGCTGTAGTCCAACATTCATCCTTTGAGGCCTCTTCATACAGGACTCCTCATGGCACAATGGGTTCTTTCAACAGACACCACCCTAGGAGCAGAGGACGCACACAGACCTAGTGATTCAGGGGTACTTTTTCAGGGGACATTAACGGCACACTCAAGGAGTTGCCCAACACTTCCCCTCTGAAGGCAGTCAGGAGGGCTATCTCTATCTTCACTTGAAAGCTTGGTTAGCTATCTTGAAATGGGTGAGGAATATCATATTCAGAAGCTACATCATAGCATTTATATCCATCCCCAGACAGAATAGATTGGTTTTTCCAGATTTTCCACCATTTCAAGAAAGGGCATCAGTTTAGGTTTCTCAACACCTGCACAAAACTCCATCCAAGGCTTCTGACCAGACCAGAAAGGATCCATAACCTACTGAGATTATTTTAGTACAAAAGAAGACACAGAACCTCAGACATATTCTAGACCTCAGCAGTATAAATCTTTACATTAAGGAGACAAAATTCTGTATGGTCTCACAGTACAGTCCATCCTTCCATTCCTATATCAAAGGGATTGGATGTGCTCAGTACACCTTCAGGATGATTGTCTGGATATCTATATTGAGAAACAATCCATGAAGTTCCTTTGCCGTTGGCAAAGAGCCTGTCATTACCAGTCTTACCACAGCCACCATCAAGGATATGTCAATAGTCATACCTTTGGCTGCAAGGTGGTCAGCAAGAGACTACTTGCTCATAATCCAATCTGGAGCAAACACGGTCCATAGTTTTCATAGGATGTCACGTATATTATATACATTGGGCTCATAGCAGCCACCATTACATTAATTCCACATGTCAGATATCACAAGAGTTTTACAGTGGACCAACAATGTGCAGTGGTCCCAATCCACTAGCTCATTGCAGACTCCTTTCAGACTATCCACAGTTTGCAGGAATTATCTAAAGTGGTGGATTTAATCTCCATTCAAACAAGCTGGTCCCCCATTTGTTATTTCCCTTCAGTCAGACATGTTTACCATGTTTTACCATGGATGTTTCATGTCTGAGGTGGGAGGCATTATGACATTGGGACAGTCCAAGGGACATGGTTACACCAAGAGTCTCACCTTTAAATCAGTTGTCTTAAGATGAGGGCTGTCCTCCTAAGCAGTGCAGGCACTTTAGAACTTCCTTCCCTAGGGTGTGATATTGGTCTACATGGACAACATACTTGTGCTGCAGTACTTCAACAAACAGGGTGGAAGTAGACCTTATCCTGTGTGTTGGTAAGCCATGAGACTGTGTCAGTGGGGAATGTCTTCCCAGTGTTTTCTGATAGCAGTGCATATTTCAGTTCAGAACAGATTTTTAGTGGATAAGCACAGCCATTGCATCACAATGCCTCACTTGTGGTCCCGCAATCCCACATTAGCTAGAAAAGACCTTTTAACCAACATGAAATGCAGCTACTTTGCCCTTATACCTCCACAGAAACAGACACCCAGGGATGCTGTGGTCCATCCTTGGTCATCTGGTCTACCAGACACCTTTCACCTTTTCCACTAATGACAAAGTTTCTAAAGAAGGGATCACTGTGTAGGGAAAAAGTAATCCTCATAGACCCCTTCTGACCCAGGCAGCTTTGACTCCCAGTACTCTGACTTCAACTCATGTGACCACCATGGTTACTAGATCGCTCAGAGGATCTTCTTCCTTACACATCTGCCCATTCTCACCTGGGCATCAACTCCTTCAGACTAATCACATGGTTTCTCCAATTCTAGTGATGACCAATAATTCAGCTTTATCTGCTAGAATCATTCAGCTTTCTTCTGACTTCCAAAAGCAAGTTACTAGAAAAACTATGCAAGAGTGAATAGAAAAGATTTTCCTTTTGGACAAAGGCTGGACCTATATTCAGCCCCTATTTCCTCTGATTCCTAGCCAGTTTGTTTGATTTCAATTCCAGCTCTTCAACTATCAAGGTTTAACCTAGCTGCTATTTCCAGTTTATATGTGGGATTCATCTCAAATTCTGTAGCTTCGTAAAATATACACAAGGCTTTCTTGAAAGGTACTTACAGACTCTTAGGTGATCACTGTTTGAGCCCATTGCCAACCACCCTGTGAAATACCTCTCCCTGAAGGCAATATTGATTGTAGATATCACTTCAGCAAGACAAACATCTGAACTACATCCTTTATCTTTCAAGCTGCTTTGTCTTGTTTTCCCTAAAGGTAGTCTCTCCCACAGATCAAACCCATCCTTTATTCTTGGTGTCAGTGGAGACGACTGTCAAACCATTCATCTGCCAGTTTTCATCCCAAAGCATGCTAACAAAGCAAAGTCATACCTCTCAGCCTCTTAACTCAAGACATATGTACAAAACTAAAAGCAGTGGGGGGTGGCAAAGGCTCAAAAATGGCAACAGATTTAAATTAGTGCTCTTATAAACTTAGAAAGTTGCTGGAATTCCAGGTTATGAAGACTGAAATTAAAATATCTATCTTTATTAGGTGAATTCGATCTTCAAGGATTTGCCAGAAAACCACACACTTTTTTTTGAGGAACAGGCCAAAAATATAAGGCAAAAATCTGGACAGTTGAGAGGTATGTGCAGAGTATATGCTCTGGTTATGCCAGTAGCTCATGTTTTATCTACATAGAACAAAAGCCTTTTGAAAAGATACATAACATTTTGTGTCATTTGCTATGAAAAAACAATGAAGTAAAGTCTCCAGATGGATTTCAGATTGCATTACTTTGTTCTACTCTATGCATAACAAACCACTGGGTGCAAACCCCAAAGTGCAGCCCACAAGGTTCATCTCAGATTCCATGGCCTACTTTAAGAACTCCTTCATAATTGACATTTATGTTACAGTGGCATGGTCAGCAATGGTTATCTTTATTGACCACTATATTAATCTCATACTGAGGTCCAAGGCTTCCTTTGAGTCTACCATTTTAAGAAGTGTTCTGTCATAATGCCACTTGAGAAGAATGTAGCGGCAGACTCTGTCCCAGCAATCAAGATGGATTAAGAGAGCGGTATAGGATACAAAAATTATGTACTTACCCTAATAATGTATGTTTATCATTATGGTCACTGCTGCAGTAGCCTTAGCTATACTGGTTATATCTCACTAAAGATGCAACAGCTAGCCAACTTCCAAAGCTTAAGGGCAACTTTCATACGCTCATATCATTATTCAGTTCAAGCTAAGCAAAAGAAAAACAGTGGTTTAAATGCCAATCCCTTCAGAGCTTTCCTGCCAAAAGAGAAAGGGAGGCTAGGCTAAATCATTGAAAAGGCTACTAAAATGAATACAAAGGTCCTTAACCTGGCAAAAAAATATATCTGAGGGACCAGAAGGATGCACTGCATCATGAGAGAGGAGAAAAGAGTCAAGGAGGTTCTTTGTGTAAAAATTGCCAGCTTGGATCAGCCAGAAGGCAGATAACCCAACAGTCAAGGTGGACAGAGGAGATGATAAAGATCTATCATTATGGTGAGTGCATTAACATTCATTTCTAGCACAGACAGGATAGCTAAACTTTTACATTTTATGTATTCTTTCCTGTCTCAGCAACACATGAGATCTTAAACTTACTTAAAACTGTTCACCTAAACTAACTCCTTCACTCCCGTTCCACGTGGGTTGTATGTCTTTGACTTCATCCAAAACTTCACTTAACAGATAGCCCATTTATTGTGTATTGGCTAATCTCAAAGTAACTTATTGGTTAGCCTCCAAACTTTTCGGAGAGTCAGTCTTTTTAGCTGTTTACCCTTAGAGACAGGAAGCTGGTGTTATAGTGGCGTAGCAGAACTATGCTTGGAGCCACCTTCCATGTAGACTTTTACTGCTGGTTCTTATCCCAGGAGAAGTGTGCTTCCTCACATGATACCGTAGATACCAGTCACACCCCTTCTCCTCATTTCTGCACCATAGCTAAACTTGTGGTCCGTAACAGAAATTAACCTAGTGGCAGTAGTCCCCATCACCATCATTGAGTCTAGGAGAGCAGGGTACCTGCTGCTTCATTCCATCTGCCTCACCTCCTGGTCATCCCATCTGCAGTTAAGACTTATAACTGAACCTGGGTCATAGATGGATTTCCCTGTCTTTACAGGTTTGCACTTTTACTTGAAGTCTAATGGCTTATTCATTAATTTTACTTGTTGACTGCAGCTCCTGTCCAGCACTTTCTAGAACATTTCTTTTGAAAATGCATGATAGTGATTTGGCATCTAATTAGTCATTAATACAAGTTCAATAAAAAAAATAGAGGTTTTACCTGTTAGCTAACTTTGTGAAATGAAAAATGCTGATATGTGACTGTGTAGTGAGACATTACCAAGTATTAGAGAACGGGCAAATTGTACATTAATCCCGGATTGGAGAACAAACTCTCTCTAGCAGGGTGTCAATGTATGGGTAATACCTGCTCAAAAACAAGTCTACTACTTCAAGGCAAAATATTAAGCGGCCATGAAGCTCAGACAGCAATTTTTTAAAGCTCACTAAATGGCATTTAGGAACTGTAAAATTAAAATCGAAAGTAAATAAAAAAAAGTGAGCGTGATTGTTAGCGTGTGTGTTTGAGTGCATGTGTACTATGACTTTAAAATATCTACCTTTAAGTTGTTGATCCTTTAGTACTTCTAAGAGTTTACATTTTGCAAGGATATTGTTTGACTCGTATTATGCACAGTCAGATTTAGTTAGCAGCTTGCAAGTGTTGTGACTGCCCGTGCTTGATATCAGGTACAGCCTGCTATAAATCAGATGACTCCCAGGGATGCTTTGATTTATTGGAATAACACAATGTTGCAAAATGAGGGACAGAAAAGGGGGGGGATGAACTCCAATGTCTTGTATTTATTTTTTTCTTTCTTTTTTTTTCTACAGGACACATCTGAGAATGTTTTCACTACTTTTTCTAGCCACTTTATTGATCTTGTACGTGTTTCTTTGTGTGCATCTATATTTAAATTTAAATCTGTCTATATGTGACTGCATGTATATGTCTATGATTATGTCAGTCTGTGCTTCTGAGCATGTGTGTGTGAACATTAAATACTTGCATAGCTTATATTTTGGATGTAAAATATTCCCTCAACAACAATTACATATATTTTAGCAAGTTTGAATCATTAGGTGTAGGAGTTATTTTACATCAAACATATTAAAACATTAGTAATAAGACTAAAAAAAAAAATTAGCAACCCATTCTCTAAGTGCAATAATGACTTCTAGGGTCTGTGTTATTATGTAAATAATACCCTTCCAGGGGTGTAGAGAACATTCCTGGGCATGCGTTATGTACACAATAACATACATCTTGTCAGGCATTATTACTTGCTTAGCTGGCATTGTACAAACAGGTGCTTTATGCTCATCTAAAATGGTATGCTAAAACCTGTTAGAGATGAGGGTATTTGAATAGCCAGGAAATATCTGTTTTTATTATCTTGGTATTTATGTATTACTTGTTGGATTAAAAATGCGTAATATTAACCAGTAATGGTGGGGTCTTGCTGCTATTGCTTTAGTCCGTGCAAAGACTGTACACAAAAGTATGAGTTTCCTTGTTATTGATTATGACTGAACTATATTATGGGGCGGACAATGTCTCCATACTGTAAGTTAAGTTTCACTGGCATCAGTGTCATTTGGGCATTTTGCATTTCAGATTTTTGGAGATATTAAAGAATACTTTAACCATTACCCTTACCTAAGGTGCATTATAGTTGGTGGTAACACCACAGTGTTGCAGTTTGTAGAGTCATCATTCATACAGAATGCAGTGGAGTGAGTTTTTTGCTAGACATGTTATTTTTGGTGATATTCATCCAAGAAGAATCTATAGAAGTTATAAACCCTAGACACAGTGAGCAGTAGTCAAACCCCTTGAGAGTATATACATACCTGGGTGACAGTATAAATAAAAGAGTATGTATGCATAGTATTGTTTATTGATATTTAGAAGAATCAAAATAAGTGAGTAATTGCATTGTATTTGGTTCACTGACTTGTAACCAAGGTACGCCAAGCATAACACATCACTAGTTTAAAGGATGATGGGTAAGCCGGCCAACCAGACCTGAGGCAGTCTGCCCAGCTTTGATGTTGATGGCTTGGGTTTAGGCAAAAGCTCAGATGCCACAAGAGCAGTGGAGGATGCATTGAGCTGCTTGAATGATAAACTGTCTTCTTTCAGTCTGTGTAGGGTTGTGGAAGGTATGTTGGATGATAATGTACTGACACCTTCTGGTGTCCATCTCATCCAGAGGGGATGGTTGAATGAAGTTACATAGTTACTTTCTTGGAGCAGCTGATGACTGATGGACAGATTTGTAACTAAGAAGAGGCAAAGAAAGCATAATGAATATGGGGATAGAAGCCCTTAATAGTTGTCAGCAGCCAATCTACTGTCCCCTCAAATCTCACTAGATGATATCTTTATTTGCCCGTGATGAGAGACATCATTTTAAGATTTGGCCCTGTGGCCATTAGGACATATACATCTATCTTTGGAAGTTAACTTGATATGCTAATTGGGTATCTGCTGTGGCTCAGGTAATTTCTAGGTTGGGGAACTGTTTATTTAGAATACAATATCAAAACAGAATGATAAGCATGTGTAAAGATGTGGATTGAAAGAGTTTCTAACTTTGGATGTTGTATGTGGCTTTTATACATGCAGTGACTTGGGAAAAAAATAACATGATTCCAGAGCTGTAAGTTAATGCTGATGCACTTTGTGACTTGATGGTGGAAGTGATCCCTCACTCTTCTGTTTCATTTTTTAGGAGTTATCAGTAATGAAGCAAGTTTTAATAAACTTATATACTCGACGATATGGTGATAGTTTACAGCTTCAAAGTGATGAGGCCAAGTGTGGAACTGCTGTGCATGTACCAAAGTCTTCATCAGTCAGTATACCCTCACCTGAAGTGGAAGAAAATATTTTTAAACCTAAGCCAACATTGTTTGTAAGTTCATTGGAAATATCTCATTACTGTTTATTTTTTTCCATACTTCTGCTGTGTAATATTACAGGTAATTGTTGAACTTTCTAAGAGCAGGTAAACTTAGAGAAGCTTTTATTATTGTATTATTTATAGTGTTGACAGCAGTTACACTTGAAGTCATTATTTTATACACTTTATAAAACTAGAGTATGAACACTGTGTGACTAAATGAAGCCCATTTTCTAAAATAAATAATGGTTTTGTATATTGAGGTGAGTATAAAACTGCTTAGCAGTGTGCACGTGTGTGTAGCCTACTAGTCTTGTCATTGTACTTGATTGGTTTAAGGTTTAAAGAGAGGTACAGTTTTATAGTAACTGATTAGGAAGTAGTAGAAGTGGTGTGTACTGTATTTGCATGTGGAAAGAATGACAAATTAAATTATGAAGACAGAATGGAAGTACAAGGTTAGGTAGATTTAGTACTTTTTTCAAATATAGCATCCTGCTTCTGTCAGCTGTTTCTCTTCTGTTTATAATCTATCTTTCAACTGTGTTGTGGAAGTGCAGAAGAGATTATTTGAAAAGAATTACACTACTGTAATTTGCTGTGTTAAAGATAACTGATAACAGAACTGCTTACTATATGTTCACTCTTAGCCTGTTTAGCTACTTGTTTAAAATATGTTAAGACTCTGAATTTAAGAAAATCAGCTAAATATTTGCTGTGTTAAAGATATCTGATAACAGAGCTGCTTACCGTATGTCCACTCTTAACCTGTTTAGCTACTTGTTCATCTAAGGACTGCTTTTAAATGTGAAACATATTTGATAGCTGTTGTCCTGTACCTTAGTTTAAAAGTCCAGCATTAAACAAGGAAATGGCTTTGTGCAAAGACTTGAATAATTATTACCTGCATCAAAGTGTGGTTGCAAGTGTACTTTACAAAGGTAGTGATTTTCTACAAATGAATCAACCCTAGAATTGTATATTTCAGCTGTTTGTAGACCATTTATTTAGACAAGAAGCAAATACTGTGCTTCGTAGCTGTACGGAGCTCCTGATTACTGTATAATACATAGTTTAAGTGAATGTGTAATGCCTGCTTGATTGATGGCTAGTTATGAGTGCTGATAAGGTCTTACTCCTAATAATGTTTTGTTTCTAGACAGTCCCCCTCAAACTACCCCAGTAAAATGATCTCCTGCCTGAAAGGACACCACCCTGAGAAACTGTACCCTGGTACAAGTCTCTGAAGTCCGACCTGCAATTTGGATAAGGTTAATACCTTATAATGTACTAGAACCAAATTACAAAACCTATTTACTGTTTAATGATGACCTGGGTCTAAAGGCACCTTTAGGCTGCCCCCACAGTAATTTGGCTCCCTCCATATTGTTTAACTTAGCTAGTTTACTCCTAGTATCTTATTTCATACCCCTACAATTAAACCCTGAACACAGTAATTTCACCCTGCTCTCCCCTCACATAGCCCAGAAAATTATACCCTGCAGCTATTAATTAATCCTGCAAGTGTGTAATCTAGAGCTTAAACTAACCTAAAAATTGGTTAAAAAGAAACAAATTAAAATACAGCCAAGAAGTTAGCTTAACATACCAAAAGCCCAGGGAAATACTTGGAGTTAGTGTTAGCGACCATTTTCTAACCTATATCATAAAATATAAGGTAGGAAACCCTCACCAGACCAAATGTAAAACAGTTAGAAACTAAAAAAACCTTGACACAGCAGTATTCCTAAACAAACTACAAGCAGTTGACTGGTCAAAATTAAACAATCTACCATTAGAAGAGGCTATGTCTCACTTTAACACTAAATTCCTAAGTATCCTTGATTCCCATGCTCCAGCACATACAATAAAATCTAGATCAAATGCAGCACCATGGCTCACAAACGATACCAAATCTAAAATCAAAACTAGAAACAGAGCCTGGGCCAGCTGGAGAACCAAAGCCCCACTTGACCATCTAAAATATCGTCAACCCAGGAATGACACAAAAAAATCTATTTTACTGGATAAAAAAAGCTTCTACCACAATCTCCTACAAAAACACCAAAACAACCCCCAAAAGTTTTGGGCAGGCTTAAATCAACTACTTCATCCAGGTCATTCTACTATCCCAATCCTGGTTAACCATACCCATAGTTCCCCAAAGACCATAGCTAGCGCTTATAACAACTTTTTCACTGAAACAATCCAAACCCTAGCAAATCAACTAACCTCCACAAACTTAAACTTCATGCCTAATCTCTCCACTAATCACCCCAAATTTAGCTTCCAACCCAATATCCACTAGTTTTATCAAAACTCTTCTAAAAAAAATAAAACTTACCACCCTCACTGCTGACCTCCACCCTGCAGAGTACCTACAAATAGCTGTAGATGCCATTGCATATCCCATATCTATCCTTATCAACAGAACCTTATCCGAAAATGCTGTCCCCTCCCTCTGGAAAATATCCCACTCCATAAAGGTGGTAGCTCTACAGACATATCCAAGTATAGACCCATTGCCATTCTTTCCCCACTAGCCAAGATAATGGAGAAATGTGTACACAAGCAACTAATGCAATACCTTAACAGACTAAATTACTATCCAACTCCCAGCATGGCTTCAGGCCATACCACAGCACCACCTCAGCCCTCCTTTCCTTTACCAATGCCATAAACCAAAACAGAAATGACAATAGGCTAACCTCCGCCCTCTTCCTTGACCTATCAAAAGCCTTTGACATGGTCAACCATGAACTTCTCATTCTTTCTCTAAAATGTATTTCCCTCAATAAGCATGCTATCCAGTGGTTCCAGTCCTACCTGACTGGTAGACAACATGCGGTACTATGGCAGGGCGAACTCTTCAGTCAGCTACCTCTCACACTTGGTGTCCCTCAAGGCTCCATACTAGGTCCACTACTCTTCTCTATTTTTATCAAAAACCTTCACACTGCTATCCATAAAGCTACCTGTATTCAATATGCAGATGATTCCACTGTAATCTGCTCAGCCACCACCCCATCCGAACTGCAAATCTTAACCCAAAATACATTTAACAGCATTGAAAACTGGCTCACCAACCAAAGCCTGCTACTGAACCCCAATAAAACTAAACTTTTACTCTTCACCCCCACTAGTAGAACTGCCACATTTTCATTCTCTGTCACATCTAACAATGGCACCACTAAGTCCCCAGATCAACACACTAAACTTCTAGGGGTTATCATAGATAATAATCTCAAATTTGACCTACAGGTCAACAAAACCATACAGACCATCAATAAGAAGCTTGGATCACTGTATAGAAACAAGATATTTTTAACTCCACTGGCAAGGACTGCAATCGCCTGATCACACCTACTCTCTACTGTTTTATATGCCTTTCCTGTACTCTCAAACCTCAACAAAACCAAACTAAGTAAGCTGTCCCATAGCTACAACCATATTGCCAGATTTGTCACTGGCTGCACTTACAGAACCCACCACCGCCAGAACCTGAAACAACTAGAGTGACTAGAACTGCCCAGTTTAATTCAATTCAATCAACTCTTAATAGCGCACAAAGTTCTGTACCACCCTAAGGATACCCCCTCACTTATAAATGTTATTAAGCCATATAGCAACCTGAGATCCCTACGGTCAGCCGATGAATTACTGGTCCAAACCCACAAAGCTAATAACTCAGCTGGTGAATCCCTGTTTGCCAACTTTGTTGGCAAAACCTGGAATTTGTTGCCAAACTATATAACCCTACAATCCTCCAAAAGTCTCTTAAAAAGAAACCTCAAATTGTATCTCAAAGTGAACTGGCTATGCCCATGTACCAACCCTGATTAAGTTATAAACTGATAGCATAATCAGTAATTATAACATGTAACTATGTCAACAAGCTCTGTATCCAATCTAACTTTTAATTTTGTCTGTCCATGAGAATTGTGAGTCTCTGCTAGGGAACACTACTAAACCAATGTATATAATGTAAATAACCACTTTGTTTTTATATATCTTAGTTGTTTGCTAACTTCTTGTGTAATCTGTGTATGTTTGTCTATGTGTAGCTTTTCTCCCCGGGCCTCCGCTGAAAATGGACATGTATCCAGTCAGATTATCTTGGTAAACAAATGTTAAATAAATAAATAAATAAAAGTAGCAACTTGAAATTGTATAAATGCTGTATGCATCTTACTACAAGAACAATATTTATTCAGGAAAGTTCTCAAGACCTCAGTGTGCTATTTTCATTAAAATATAAGCGGTAGTAAGTTAAAGGCTTATCTTGTGTATGTGTTAGGCTTACTGTCCTTGAATTTTTTTTTTTTTTTTAAACAGTATCTTTTATTGAATTATCATTTATGACATAGGCATTCGTACATTTATATAAATGAAAACAAACCATACTGATATTTTCAAGTTGCAAACATTATACATCAGATATGATCTTCTGTATAGTCATTGTCAATCGAACATAGCATAGCTGTTTCAATTTGTACTTTCCTTTAACCCTATTCCTCCTTCATAACATTATTCTGCATGTATTGTTCCCACAATTCCTATTTTTCTGTGTAATTTCTTCCTATCCTTTTCTAAAGATCCCACTTCCATTACTACTTTTAATGTGGTTGGTTTAGACTATGATTTCCATTTTCTAGTAATTGCTTTTTGTCAAGTTCTCCTGTTTCCTAATTTTGATAAGCTGCACTTTACCAGAAGCGACTCATCTTTACTAAATCTGTTTGTGGCAGGGAGACATAAGTTACGATAAGATATTTATTTATTTAACATTTGTTCACCTGGAAAGTCCTACTGGGTCAGGAAACAATTTTCAGAGGAGGCCCAGGGAGAAGAGCTGGAAATGATACATGAAAGTTAGGACATTATACTTGAACAAGACAATAGCAAGTATTAAAGCACACATCAAGTAAGTAAAGAATACTAAATAATTACAGAGAGGTAGTTACAGTAATAAAACATGTACTAGATAGGCAGTACTAAATAAAACTAATGTGGTAGATTACAAGTTTTTTTTTTTATATCGGGTAGGATTAAGGTAAAGGGTCAGGCAGAGGCTCAGAATATTAGAAGCAAGCGTATGCTTAGAAGAATAGTGGTGTAGGATAGGAATAGTTAAGGGTGTAGAAATACATAGTTTCTTAGTTCAATATGGTAATGGTTAGTGGATGAAATTCATGGTCTAGGGATCACCAGATGTAGAAAGGAAAGGCCCTAGAGGGTAGATGAAGTTCTCCTGTTAGGGAAGGAGCGGGGGCAGCTCTTATTACAAAGAAAATGTTTTTTTTAGGATGTGTTTGAAGTTGTTAAAGCACTTAATGGTAGTAATGTCTGTTGGCAGAGAGTTCCAGAGCTTGGCAGTAACTTGAGAGTTTAGGCACTGTCCAGCTCTTTTGTTTGGAATGTAGACTATTAGGAGTTGTTTGTTTTCAGAGCAGAGAGCTCTGGTAGGGATGTAGGGTTTTAGGACAGATTTGTGGGCTGGGCAAGTGTCAGGTGTATATATTATTTTATGTGCAGATGACAGCTGAACTAGGTTTAGGTGACATATATATATACACATATATATATATATATATATATATATAAATCATCAGCCTCCCCTTTTCCCATTTTTTCTACATGGGGTCAGGGTATCGTGTTAACTGTCATCAACTCTCTCGATTCAGTGCCACACTTCTGCCTTCTTCAACACTCATGCCTGACTGTCACAGATCTTCTTTCACACCATCCATACACCTGTTTGCTGGATGTCCTTGCTTCCTCTTTCCTTCTTCCTGTCTGTCTCAAATCTTCCTCATCAAATTGTCTTCTGCTTTTCTACACGTGACCAAACCACCGTAATTTGTTCTCTTTGATCTTTTCTGCAATTGTAGCGACTTTGGCTTCTGGTGTTGTGTCCTCATTTCTTCGTCTGTCCCACAATGTGCATCCTACCACCATTCTCAGGCACTTCATTTCCATCACCTCTAGCTTCTTCAACTGTTCTGCCCTTATTGCCCAGGTTTCTGTACCATACAGTAGTACTGGTCGCACCATTGTCTTGTACACCTTATTTTCAGCTTCTTTGACATTCTTCTGTCATAGACTACACCTGATGCTCTATGCCGGTTGGCTGCAGCCCCTCTGATTCTACCTTTGACCTCTTCATTCAGACTACCCTTCTCGTCAACCTCCCCTCCCAGATACTTGAAGCTGTTTACCTGTTCCACTGTCTTCCCATCTATCTCTATTCTCATCTTCTTCTGATTTCCACAATTTGCTGCCATTACCACCATCTTATCTGTGCTTAGTTTCTTTCATCCCATGTGCTCTCAGATTTGCATTCCGTTCTCCTGTCCTTTGCTGAAGTTCTATCTCACAGTCTGCCTGTACTGCCACATCGTCTGCATACAGCAACTTTGTTGATCTGTCCCTTCCATCCTGTTTGCTAATGTAGTTCATTACCAGTATGAACAGCAGTGGGCTCAGAGCTGAACCGTGGTGTACACCCACACCCACTGGGATCCCCTCTGTGAGGCCAAACACTATTTGTACTTGAGTCACTGGGTCCTTGTACATAGCCTGCATTAATTCTACCAATATTTCTGGGACTTCAAACCACTGGAGTACTGCCTAGATCAGCTTTCTTGGGACCTTGTCATATGCTTTTTCCAAGTCTAGGAATGCCTAGGTGAACTCTGTCCTCATCTCTAGATTCTTCTCAAGTATCTGTCTCAATGCAAACATCGGGTCAATTATGCTACATCCTGATCTGAATCCGAACTGTTTATCTCCCATCTTACATTCTACTACTCTGAGTATCTGTATATCAATCACCCTCTCCAGAACTTTCATGCAGTGTGGTAGTAGTTTGATGCCTCTGTACTGCCCACAGTTGTGGATGTCCACTTTGTTCTTGTACACTGGCACAAGTATGCTTATTCTCCAGTCATCTGGGATATGCCTTTCTTTCCACACTGCAGTTAGTACCCTCAGGAGCTGTTTCTCTCCTATCTCACCCAGCATCTTTATCATATCTGCTGTGACCTAATCTGAGCCTGCTGCTTTCCCTTGACTTCATCTTCCTTAGTGCTGTTCTTACTTCTTCTAAGGTGGGCTCCTCTTCTTCTCCTGTCATCGTAGGCTGTTTCTGGGGCAGTACAGCTTCTGTGGGGTTTTCTTCATTCAGAAGCTGCTGGAAATTCTCCTTCCATCTGCCTTTGATGTCCTGTGGACTGATGAGCAGATTGCTGCTGGCATCCCTTATGAAGGATGTCTGACTATCTTCTTTATCTTTCTGTCTTTACTTTGCAACCTGATACAGTTTCTTTGTGCCCATTACTGAGTCACTTTCCAGAAGTTGGTAGAGTGCCCCCAATGCCCTATTCTTTGCTATTGCAACTTCTTTCTTAGCCAACCAGTAGTCCTTCCTAGCCTGGTCAGTCTTTTCTATCTCCCACTTCTTCCTGTACCCCTTCTTTCATTTGATGACTTCCTGGAGTTCTGCAGTCCACCACCAGCTTTCCTTATGTACCTTATTTCCATATCTGGCTCGGCCACATATCTTTTCTGTAGTCCTAACACAAGCTGTTTTTAGGCACTGCCACTCTTCTTCAACTCCACCTATTTCCTCCTCTTCTTGGGGTGCCCTGACTAACTTCTTGAACTGCTGTAATTTATCTCCAGTCAACTTCCAGGTCTTCTGCCTGATCTCTGTGACCTTAGAGCCTTCTCTGACCACTGCTTGCAGCCAGTTGTGGCAACTAGTGGTTTATGCTGTAGGCCCACTGTTTCACTGGGGATGACTTTGCATTCATGGATTCTACCCCAGTGCCTTTTCCTTACTACCTGAGTTGCGTGTTGGCTACTCTTATATGTGATATTGTGACTGTCTCTCTTTCTGAACCATGTGTTGGCTACTATCAAGCCATTTACCAGACAGAAGTCTAGAATGACTTCTCCTTCTTTATTCCTGTTGTCCCACCCATGTCGACCAAGGTAGTCCTGTTCTGTCCCAATATGTGCATTCATGTCATCCATTATCAACACCTATCATGTTGTCCTGCTTTATCTAGTAGAATCTACAACTGCTGTCTGAATGTAGTCCTTTCCACGCTATCACAACCCTGCTGTGGGACATAGGCTGCGATTATGAATACTGTCCTATCATTACACTGAAGTCTGATTGGCATGAGTCTGTCATTAATTCTGATGATATCCCTCACTGCCTTCTGAAGCCTCTCTCTCACCACAATTCCTACACCATTTCTAGCCTGTCCCCCACCTGAGTAATAGAGTCTGGATCCCAAGCCAGGTGGCTTTGCTGCACTGCCCTTCCATCTTGTCTATATGTGTGTGTGTATATATTTGGATCTACTTCAATAGATCGACTTACCTGAATACCAAAGCCCAGATACCTGAGAAGAAAGCACCAAACAGACCAGGATACTAAACGATCAAATCATCGGAAAGTCACACCGGGAAAATGGTAAGTTGTCCAATACCACCACAAAAACAAACTTCACTAAATTCAACCCATCCATCACCCCCCTTACTTAAATATACCAACTCCAGGATCGTACTATATTGTGGAAAAGGGCAAAGGTCACCATGTTGGCCAACTGACTTTTTCCGTGTTAAACTTCCAATGTTTTGCCATTCTATATCCTGTTTTTTTTGGTGCTTTATATATATATATATATATGTGTGTGTGTGTGTGTGTGTGTGTGTGTGTGTGTGTGTGTGTGTATATATATATATATATATATATATATATATATATGTGTGTGTGTGTGTGTATGTATAAAGAGCTTTTCATTGCATTATCTTCAGTGTGCTCCTCTAACTGAAAAAAGAGGGAGCTGTGTTCTTTAACATAACACTTAAACCTTTATATTCCCTAGGTCATGCATAGTTATGCAGTCTTCTCCTCTGTCAGTTAAGTCAGTTTTCTACAGATAAGGTTAAAGTATGGTGGCAGTTTTGGAAAACTTTTTTTTTTGCAAACACTTTTTATATTATAGAGTTGCGGTGTTATGTTTTCCCTCTTTGCTTGAAGTGGGGCTCTTTTCAACTTGTTAGCAAATTCTAAAAACATCTTTCAAAAGACATCCAAGTGCGTTTGCAGTATGTAATAAATGTAATTATTTACAGGATATTTCTTTCTGTGGAAGATTTTCAATCCATATATCTCTAGTTAATCACTGTATATTAATCAGATCAGACAATAGTAGCAGAAGTAGCGAACTTAAACTCATCTTAAGTAAAAAAGAAGTAATAAAAAATATATAATTTGAAATATTGTACAGAATTACTATTAGAAAGTAATCCAAGCAAGGCAGGCAGTCTGTTTCCAGTCAAAAATCCTTTATTATGTACACAGACAAGCGATCCAAGTAAAACAAAAATAACCGAGTAATAGTTTCCTCACAAGTTTTCTAAATATATATATACTTTTTATCAGGCAAGGGAGTGGTTTATTGTGCTGCAAAGCAGTGCTATTGGTACACATGTTAAATTCACATCCCTTCCCCCATCAGTGTGCCATTCGAGCTGGTCCTGCCCTACATAGTAGCTGTCATACTAATATAACCTTTATTTACTTTAAATAAATAAAATGTATAATGATGTGGTACCTCTTATTTAACCAGATTAATAAGTAGATTATTAAGTCTGTGATTTTATCCAAGACAATATACTACATGGCTGGAAATATATCAACCTTAATCCATTTGGCAATCAAAACATATATATAAATATATGCATATACAATTTGCATGTAAAAAAATCAATTGTAAAAGTCATATTCTATTTTCATAACCTATTGTTAAAGATCGCTTTTGTCCTTCTAGACTTCTTCAAGTCTGTGTACAAGAACCCTAAAAAGTATCTATAAAAATATTATTGTATAATTGGGTAGTATTATTATTGCACATCATTTTGAATAAAGTGGAAAAAAGAGAACAAGAAAAAGAAAAAATAAGAAGAAATGCATGATGATGGAAAACAAAATATACACCTAAATTAAAACTGAGTTAACATGGTATTTAAAACCAACTGGTAGAATAAAATAAAATTAGTCATGTAAACAATGTGGCAATTTTCTAAGTTCTAGTACACTTTTAAATGAACAGTAGTAGTTTAATCCAGACTTCTTAAAAGAGTTAAGCTTTAATTGCCAATAGTTCATTTTTCTCCAGAATATTCGGGATGTCTCCTTCAAGATCACCCATGTCTGTGTGATCCAGGATCTTGGACTTAAAACCTATGTGTCTTTTGTTAAGAGAAAGGTGTTTGGCGAGTGCATTATTTTTACATCCAGAGGATTTCTGACAGTTCACATGAAATCCTACGCTGTATTTACAGTCTTGCGCACATCGAATGCATCACATTCATTGCACTGTGCCCTGTAAATTACTTTTGTAGTGTTGCAACTCTTATAACAAGAGTTATAACTCATAAAATCTGTTATCCTCCAGCATGTTCTCTATTTTTTGGTTGTAGCTAGTGGTATCAGTCACGAGTATTCCTCCTCTATTGTCTGCCTTCATTACACTCTTGGATTTATCATTGCCTGGCTCGATCAATGCTTTTCTTTCTCCCTGTGTTACGTTATAACATATTTTTTCTTAGGAGGATTTTAAGTAGTTTCCTGATGTCCATCTCACATTTCACTTCGAAAGCTGCTAATGTTTGATGTAGTGGTGGACAATAGCTGCTAGGCCTTTTTATAGTTTCATCAATAGGCTTATATTCAATGTCATTAATTTTGCCATGAAAGTGTGCCCTTAAGTTGAGCCTCTTCACAAGCATTTTAAGGTCTATCAGTACCTCAGCCTCACTCCTACAGCTTGGTACAAAAGTAAGTCCGTTGGACAACACACTTTTTTCATCTTCAGTCAGTGCTTTAAAAGAGTGGTTCCAGATAAGTGGGAGCACCTGTTATTGTACCTGTTGTTATGGCTGGTTCCTCTGTCTAAGCCTGGGACGTGGGTTGTAGTTGGGGTTCCAGTCGGGATTGCCCAGATATTGTATTTCCCTCACCCCTGTTCACTGTTTATTTCTCCTGTTTCCCTGGAGGTTCGTGGATAGAGTCTGAGACCTCTGGAATTCCTCCTCTGCTTTCTGGAATCTCAGTGGGTTGTAGTAGTATTCCTCGCTGTGGCTGTGGTAGAGGGGAACCTGGTAAGAGAGATAAGCTCTGGGCTCTGGTGGTGGTCGTTGTTCTTGTTCTTGTTCTGGTACTGGTGCTGGCTTTGGTATTAGTGTGTTGGTTGCTGTCTGTGCTGTCGATATTGGTCTTCCTGAAAAAACTGGTCTCTGTGAAGGTGCTGCTGCTCCTGGTAGCTGAATTGTCTTTGGTCTCGGTTGTCCTGGTAGTCCTGTAATTTGTCCTATGGAACTCTGTTAGTTCTGGTTGCCTCTGCGGCTTATGTTCCTGTCCTGATCCTGCTGTGATGTCAAAGGCTTCTGCGGAGTGCTGATAGCCAGAGGGGATTGGGATGGTGGGGAATGAGATGTGTGGGGGGGCAGTCTCCTTGTGGTCTTGTATTGTGACCCTGTCTGGTTTTGTGCGAGGATCTCCCCTGGGAAAATCCAGTTGAGGTATGCTGGCCCAGTTAAACTTTCCCTTGTATCCCGTTATAAAGGAAGAAAAACTTATTACTGAAAGTCTTTATAATTATTTATGGAGTCCATGCCAACGTTTACCTTACTTTTTCGGAATACCAAAACCACACAAGAAAAGAGAAGACCCACCTTATAGATCGATGGTAGCAAGTGGAGGCCCCTTACTGAAGCCACAGCCATTTACCTTGATTACTTGGTGAAACCTTTAGCAGAAAAGAATAAGTAAGTCATACATATGAGATTCAATGGATTTTTTGAGGAAAATAAAAAACATTACAGTGGAAGCTGACAGTATTTTATTAAATATTGATGTGGAATCCTTGTACACAGTGTTCCCTCACAATTACTGTATAACAGCAGCTATGGAGTCTTTTAAGAAACATAATCAAGGTACACAGGCACAACTGCAAAAGTTAACCAAGCTCATTAATCTTGTACTGGACTTCAATTTCTTTACTTTCAATAGCAAACACTACAAACAAAAAACTGGTATAGCAATGGGGGCTGCCATGGCTCCTAGCATAGCTAACATAGCCCTAGACAAGTGGGAGGAGGACTTTGTGTTAAACAACACAGACTACATGCAGCATATCACATGCTATTTGCATTTTATTGATGACATCTTTATTGTGTGGGAAGGTGACACCTGGCAGCTTGGAGATTTTATCACATACCTCAGTCAAACAACCCCCTTCCTGAAGTTTACCTCTTCCCATAGCTATACTTCAACCACTTTCTTAGATATGCAGATTTCCAAGGACACCAACAATAACAGAATCAGCACTGATCTATTCAGAAAACCAACGAGGGTTAACTTATACTCCACAGTAAAAGTCTACATCCTATAAAAAACAGGTATAATGTAGTGAAGTCCCAGGACTATAGATTAGCTAGAATTACCACAGTGATGGAACCATTTTTGAGAAACCTGAACAACTTAGAGAATGATTTTCTAGTGAGAGGCTATGAAAGTCAGATGTTAAAAAATCATCCTGGAACCCATTATAGAACTGAAAAGAACTGAAGCACCTTCACTCGACCTCCTCAGTAGGAGAATGTTAAGAAATTCCACAGAGAATAACAAATGCAAAAATAGCTGCATCCTGACATACACTTTGGATTATCACAGTATCAAAAATGTTATTGAAAAAAACTGGGCCATTGTCACAGGAAACCCTTTTCTGATTAATATCTTAGGTGAAGCCCCATGCTTTGTTTATAGGAACACCAGGAGCATTAGACGTTTTGTTGAATTTAAACCTAGACCATATGAGAGAAACACTAAAAGATGTGAAGCTAATTGTACATTTTGTATATTTATACAGCAAGGTGATAGTATCATTAAGACCAGTGCAGGGGGTGACTGTAACACTACAAAAGTAATTTACAGGGCACAGTGCAATGAATGTGATGCATTCTATGTGGGCAAGACTGTGTAAATAAACTTAAGCGTAGGATTTCATGTCATCTGTCAGAAATCCGCTCTGGATGTAAAAGTAATGCACTAGCCAGACACCTTTCGCTTAACAAAAGACACACAGGTTTTAAGTTCCAGATCTTGGATTGCATAGACATGGGTGATCTTGAAGGAGACATCCAGAATATTCTGGAGAAACATTAACTCATGTGGCAATTAAAGCTGAACTATTTTATGAAGCCTGGACTAAACTACTACTGTTCAATTAAAAGTGTACTAGAACTTAGAAAACTGCCATATTGTTTACATGACTAACTTTATTTTATTCTACCAGTTGGTTTTAAATACCATGTTAAATCAGTTTAATTTAAGTGTATATTTTGTTTTCCATCATCATACATTTTTTCTTATTTTTCCTTTTCTTGTTCTCTTTTTTCCACTTTATTCAAAATGATATGTAATAACAATACTAATTATACAATGATATTTTTATAGATAGTTTTTATGGTTCTTGTACACAGACCTGAAGAAGTCTAGTAGGACGAAAGCGATCTTTGTTAACAATAGGTTATGAAAATAGAATATGACTTTTACAATTGATTTTTTACATGCAAATTGTATATGTATATATTTATATATATTTTTTGATTGCCAAATTGGATTAAGGTTGATATATTTCCAACCATGTAGTATATTGTCTTGGATAAAATCACAGACTTAATAATCTACTTAATAATCTGATTAAATAAGAGGTACCACATCATTATACATTTTATTTAAAGTAAATAACGGTTATATTAGTATGAAAGCTACTAAGTAGAGCAGGACCAGCTCGAATGTCACACTGATGGGGAAGGGATGTGAATTTAACATGTATACCAATTACACTTTGTTCTAAAGCACAATAAACCGCTCCCTTGCCTGATAAAAAAGTATATATATATATATTTAGAAAACTTGTGAGGAAACTGGATTGCTTGTCTGTGTGCTTAATATAGGATTTTCGACTGGAAACAGACTGCCTGCCTTGCGTGGATTACTTTCAAATATTTAGTAATTCTGTACAATATTTCAAATCATATATTTTTATTATATTTTTGAATCAAGATGAGTTTAAGTTCGCTACTTCTACTACTGTTGTCTGATCTGATTAATATACAGTGATTAACTAGAGATATATGGACTGACAATCTTCCACACAGAGAAGTTTCACTTTTTTTTTTTTTTGGACCCACTATATTTGTTTAGCGGGTTGTTTGAGACTTTGGGGATACCACGGAGATTACTTCTTTTTTTTTTTTTATTTACAGCATAGTAATACACATCTGAATTTCGTCAGAGAAGGTTTAGACAAAACTTTGTCTTTTAATTTATTGTTTTCTTCCCCCCCACAAGAATACATATAGTTCTGTTGACAGTACATGTACAGAAACAGAGGAACATGCTAAACACTGTAGTGACAGACAGTATTCAAACCATTTCCCCTAACAGCTGTGAAGTATTAAGTGTGAAGCTGAGTATGGAGAACATTAAAATGGAGAAGAATCAGTGCAGCAAATGAGTTATTTGTCTTGGTACATGAAGTTAGACAAATTAGTAGAAATGTTCCACTTGTTCTTTCCAAATTAATATTACACAAAACAAAGTAACACCTAGTTTAGTAATAAGAAATACAAGGGGCATATGATGTCAGATACATGCTGTCTGAAGATTATATTCCTGCATATAGATATATATGAGATCATCTGTCAATCTGAGCCAGTTTTTACTTGTTTGCTAACTTTAGAAAAGGACATTGTCTTCTCATAAGTTTTGAACTCATTTACTGACTTTAGCTTGGTGAATTATGACTGTGAACACCTAATAAGTTTAATCCTGTTTTCATTCTCTGCTTACATTTACCTGTTGTGTGACTCTGAGCAGGTCAGCCCAGACAGTGGTCGCATAGTAGGTTTACCCAATTACTAAATTAATAAAATAAAACAAAAATAATAATAGTATAATTAATGAAAGATTGTGTAACAATAAAATAGCCAAGAAAAGGCAGAACTCTTTTAAAGACTCTGATGAAGTAGTGTCACAGTGCCAAAAAAAAGTATCTGGCTGCATGGCGTACAGGTATGGAGCCCTGGCTACCTCACAGGTAATCTGAGTTTTTATTACCAGCTAGGGCATTGGAGGAAATGAATGGTGAGGGATGAGATTGAGACACTAAAGATTAAGCGCACATGCATGCTTGATTTCTTGTGGAGACCATGGAGACACAGAATGTATTGTCTGCAAGAAAGGGCAGGGCTTTGGTTGAGTCACCCATGGAAGCATAACTACAAGACCATTACACAGTAACCCCTTGGACAGCATTTGTGTGCTCAGGGAGAGGTAAACATTTACTGCAATGTTTTGTTAAACTTTTGCTATTCTTTAAGTTACAGTTGCTTGAAAATGTAAATTGTTTCATCATTTTAAGTAAAAAAAAATGATGTCTTTATTTAAAAACAGAATTTTGTGTGGAAAGCAAGATGAAAATAGTGGAATATTTATTTGAAAATTAAGCTACCTGAAAAACAGGTTTGCTAAACAATAGTTGGTAAAAATAATTTTAGTAATAACACAGATAGTGGCTAACATTACACAGCAACTTAGAAGGCCAACAGCTATTGAAAAGCTGCATTCAGAAAGATAAGGAAGTTTTACACCGTAGAGAATATTTTTTTTTAATATTTGTGTCCATGGCTTTGTGCTGGTCAATGCCACATGAAAATGATGATATTTCAGGTCCTCGCAGTGAAGAAACTGGCAATGCATTCAGCTGATAATTGTGGAGTTATTCCTAAGTACACAAAATGAACTGCAAAACTACTAGCAAGATGCATGTGATCAAAAGTAAATAAACACAAAAACTGTCATACAAAGCTTTTTCAGTAACACAAAAATAGTCACATTTATTTATTTATTATTATTTTTTTATTTATTTATTTACATTTGTTGACCGGGAGTGTCCAACTGGACGTAGGTCCATTTTCAGCGGAGGCCGGGGGAGAAAAGCTCCACAGTTAAAATAAACAGACAGTAGTTACATTGGATTACATAGCGATTGCTTACAACATATTTACAGATGAACATAGTACATCAGTAGACAACTAGAATCTTTATCTGTGAAGTACATAACAGACATTAACAAATGTTACAATAAGAAGTTCCTGCTGTATAATAAGTACTAGGCTTATGAGCATCTGTGCTTGCTATAATCAAGGTAGTTAGTGGAGTGGAAAGGAAGGTAGTGGTTGGATGGGGTGGGTGATATTAGAGTGGGAGTTGCAAGGCCAGCATGTTTTTAGGTGCGCTTTTAGTAAAGTTTTGAAGTGGGTGCATGATGGTATGGAGGTAATTGTGGGTGGGAGTGAGTTCATAATTTGGCTATGGCGCAAGAGAATAGTGCTTCACCAGCAGAGATATTGGCTTTAGTGATCTGCAAGTGATTTGTGTTGCTGGATCTTAGTGGTCTGGTGGTGCGATAGGGTTGGAGTAGATTCTGGAGGGATGGGACATTTAGTGGATGGTTTATTACACATGAATTGGATACAAAAAAGAACCACACTAATTCTCCATTTACTAAGTTGCAATGTCTGCATAGCAGATTATTCCTTTGAATGGAAACATATAAAACTGGTGAATGTAGTAAGCTTTTGATAACTTCCTATGTCCCAATATCTTAACTTTTTGGTTAATTAGGTTAGATCATTACTTCCCCTTAGTACATACATACTTCATCTTACTGAAATGTATTGGAATCATTTGTGCTCCCTTAGCATTTAGTTTTGGCCAAATGTACAAATGTGATTTAATTTGTGTTTTTCAGTTTGTTTCATATGTACTTTACTTGAAATATTGTATTAAAACCATCTTTCTTGTATATTTTTCTAAAATATTTGTTTGTTGCTTTTTCAGACAAACAAAGAAGCCCCAGACTGGTACAAGCAAATGAAGCAAAAACTTTGACTTTGTTTACTTCTGAAATTGTCTTTGTTTGTATAACCAAGTGTGAGACTGTGAACATTTCAGCTGATAAATGAAAAAAAACACTGTATAAAGTTTATTTTTTTTATTTTCTTAATTTTAAATATAACCATATTTTCACAAAATTGTATTTTTAGTATTTAATTTAAACTTTCATTGTTCTAAAAGAAGGCATTTTTAACTGAGTAAATTGAAGCCTTTTATTTATTCTATGAATGTAAATTCATGTTTTTGTTAAAATACATTATACTTTACAAACATCAACAAGTTATTGCTCAAAATGGAATCTTTTGTGAGACATCATTGCTAAAAAATATTGTGTGCTATGCTTTTGTCATTAGTTGAATATTTTATTCTCTTCAGCTCATTCTGTCATTATACAATGAAAATAGAACCATTCTTTTTTTTCAGAGGTACAAGTGATGGAATCAAAAAGATTTGAGTACATTGTTTCAGAAAAACTATTTTTTAATTCTGAAGTAATTGAAGAAAGGGGAAGGGCAGATTTGTTTGGAGGGCGGGGGTCAAGTTATTTGCCTTTCCACACAGGAATGATGATATGTGATTATAATGAGTAGAAGTGGCTGTGGGAGGGTTACAACCCCACATAAAGCATTACTTTAGGACATATGTCTGCTGTTTGTAGCCTTCTGTTTACTGTTTTATGCATTATTTGCGTAATGTTTGCAGTTATATGAATGAGCAACATCTATGGAATCTGTACAACATTTCTGACCTGTAGACTTTCTCATGAAGAACAGCTACTCATGAGGAGGACCAAGAAATAATTGCTTCAGTCAGAAACAGATGTCTTGAGTTTGGGGGAAGCTGTCATCCAACGTCAGTAAATATTAACACCCATCATTTTCTTTGCTGAGTGCAGTATAATTTTCTAGATATTCTTCCTTTCTTTTTCAGCACATACAGTGTAGAGGTATATGGAGAATAATTTATCAACCATTTCCACATAGCTTCCATAAGCATAGATAGCTTTCAACCTATTACCTATAAAATAAGGGACAAATCCAAAAAGAATTAGGGACACTTTTTAAAATATTAATACAGTTAACTTGAGAAATTGACAGAATAAGAGATTGTGAATTAACACATTTCAAACTAAGCAAGTCTATAACTACTTATTTTATTGTTTATTAAATATAATCAACCATCTTTTTTTCCTTAAAGTCACCATTTTATTAGGGGAAGAGCATAATTTTGAGCTAAAATCAAGGATATCCCTGACGATCAGGAACATTTGAGAGGTATGTCCATAAGGTAAATCTGTACTCCTCCTTTGAGCACAGGGTTATGAGCCTCCTGACATAAGAAAGACGAGCAGACTTAGTACGCAAAATTTTTGGTCACATTTGCTACACTAATGAGGTTGGTCATATACAGTCTGCAGCTTTTTGTTTTCTGCCTAAGTCAACATCTCAGATTGTGATCTCTTGTGTTTATTTAATTTGTAAATGTCAAAAGATAAAGAAAGCCAGGAAGTGATTTTATTGAAGAAGTAGGCAAATTCTGATGGCTCAGTCTTGTTTTTTCTCACTACCACTTCTAAACCTTCCTGTGGAAAGGATCATCTTCAGGGAAACACACTTAACTACAATAATTTTTATCTGTCTAAGGATTTCTTTTGGGGGAAGGGGTATTGTTCTTTGTAAACAAAGGAATATTTACTATCTTCATGGTAATCTAGCCTTGCAGTAAAAATGCGTGTATATGTTCCTATTAAGTGCAGTGATATTATCTCAAAAGACTTTTGAGACAAAGTAAGGATGTCCTGTGTCACCATTTGAGTTTCTTATTTTATTTTAAGTGTGGTAACCAGCATATAATGCTGGTCTCTGTACACCATTTGCAAGTTCCTTGTTAACTCTACAGAAGAACTGTTAATTAGATCTTTGTTAATTAGATCTTTGAATTCTAATCAGGACATTAAGGGAGTGGCCACTACACAATGTCCATGTGTGTTTAAATACCAAAATGTCGAATCTCAAAATAGCGAGACGAAAACACTATGTCCTGAAACCTTACAAGATCGAATCTTGAAACATCAAAAATATAACATAAATATAATCTAACTCCCTCCACCAATAAAAAACACACCAGCAAAAAAATCAAGCAACAGCCCACACCTCCTGCAAATGAACTATATCATCTCCAAGATTACACTACCATGAAGGAAAATGTGCATATACCATTATGCACTGTACGATTTCATTTCTTAATTTCAGCACAATACCCCCTATAAAGATAAAGTAGTTCTTGAGCACATTACCGGTCACAATAAAAACAAACACATATTGTCACTTACATACTCCGATTTACATAGCACACTTACCATCAACTTAAAACAACTAAACTTTCATTTCCAAACTCTAAAATACTCCATACTTACCGTAAGCTTCACTACATCACAACATAATGGCCACCATAGCTAGTTTTGATAGGGTCTATATTACCTTATCTAAAAGGCTATACATCAAATGCCTTCTCATCAATCCCTAAGCATCGAATTGCCATTTATATGAACAAAAAACCAAAAAGAAGATGAAGGCAATGTAAAGTCACCAATAAACGTTGAAAATTGCCCAAACAACCACAAGGGAAGTCCGCAACACTGCTGGAAACTCAAAAGATTTTATTTGTAACACGATAGATGGTGTAACGCAATTATCCTAGTACGTTTTCGACAAAAGTCTTCATCAGAATCAATACAAACAGTTTAAAATTAATTACCTGTTTATATACCCTGTCTAATTGGCAAATTAATTGTCAATCAATTTAAAAACAGCAAGCAGTTCATCCAATGAACCATATAAAGAAACACTCGTTTCTAAACACATGGTTCATTGGATGAACTGCTTGCTGTTTTTAAATTGATTGACAATTAATTTGCCAATTAGACAGGGTATATAAACAGGTAATTAAATTTAAACTGTTTGTATTGATTCTGATGAAGACTTTTGTCGAAAACGTACTAGGATAATTGCGTTACACCATCTATCGTGTTACAAATAAAATCTTTTTAGTTTCCAGCAGTGTTGCGGGCTTCCCTTGTGGTTGTTTGGGCATTTATATGAACAGCCACTTCAGTTCCCTTCCACTTCCCTAGGAAAAAAAATCGCTTGGCCAACCAGAAATGACACATCACTTCAAACATTTAAAAGTTGGGGGATTTGCACCCCCACACACACACACCCCTAGCTAAATATACGAGACCCCCCACTACAGTGGGGAAAAGGGAAAATTCATGACGATGGCCAAGCAATTTTTTTTTTCTCTAGGAAAAAATCTCTGAAGTGGCTGTTCGCATAAATGGCAGTTCACTGTTTAGGGGTCGAAGAAAAGGTGTTCAATGTATAGCCTTTTTGATAAGGTAATATAGACCCATTTTGATAAACTACTACCCCTTAAAGGAATACCATCCAATTTAGATCTACATCACTGAAGACTTACATTTCGAAAATCTCAGATTTGACATTCTACACTTTCAAGAAATTGAGTTTTTGTGATTTTCATCTCACTATTTTGAGGTTCGATATTTTGGTATTTCGTCATTACAAAGTATGACCTGTATGTGTGTGTGTATGTATGTGTGTGTGTGTGTGTGTGTGTGTGTGTGTATATATATATATATATATATATATATATATATATGTATATATATATGTGTGTGTGTGTGTGTGTGTGTGTGTAATTATAACTAATACAAGATTTAAGATGGATTGAACCATGGAAAAAGCAAACCAGGTTTCACTTGTGAAAGCAAGCCTTTTCCATGCACTTCAAAACAAAGAAAACAAATGTCTTATAAGCATACCTGGGTGGAAAATATGTAATCCAAAGAACACTTTCTGCAGTTGTGGTTGATTCTTGTAAAATATGTCATAACTGACAAATAGAATCAAATTAATTATCAGTTTATTCAAATAAATATCCATAACACAGAAATATACAAAATATGCGACAAACAGGTAATTCATGAAGCCATTTTCATGAATATCATTGTATAAATACATGATAGTAAATATTTATTATTCAGATCATACAGGCATAAATATGGAATCACCCATTACACTTTTCCACTGTTTTCCATTCTGTCTCAATTAACAGCTTCTTCTAATTTCCTCCATTTGCTGCCATGACAGCTGTCTTATGTGTACTCAGTTTCATCCCTTCTGCCTTCTGTTGTGCATTCCATTCCCTTGTCATTTCCTGAAGTTCTTTTCAGAGTTTGCTTGTAATGTCACATCAACTTTTGTTGATCAGTCCTCTCTGAACTGTTTGCTTCCTCATAGGCTCAAGGTGTTTACCAGGCTAATGACCACAATGGCCTTTTTAAGCCAAGCCATGCATCCCAAATCTCTGACAAGTTCTGGTAGCCTTGATGGCGTTAAGCAGGGACTTGAGAGATGAAATATTTACAAGCTGGGCTCTATGAGATTAACTATTTACAAGTTGCCTGTGTCCATTAGAGACATAGGTGACAAGCCAGGGATGAATTTCCTGCTCTCCATCCAATTGTCCAAGTTGTACTTGAATTGCGTTAGGGCAAAACGCTGCTGTACATGGATGGGGAGGCTGTTCCAGAGATGGGGTAGTCTCTGGGATACATACCTGTCTGTTCAGCAGGTCCTATGTATATCCTAGGCAAGGTTTAAGTCTTTAGAATGGGTAATTCTAGTGCTGTTTGTTTTGCTAATATGCAGGAGATCCATCCGAGTGGGGTTTGACAATGCTCTGTTTGCCAGGCATAGCTCTCTCTTCAGCAGCCTGTTGGAGACAGAATACGGGGACAAGGCCTTGAGGCGGTCTACATAAGAAATTTTACTTGCACCCTGTATTCTTTTAGTGAGAAACCTTTGTGGAAGTTCCATTTGCTGGATATGCCTGATTCGGTGCATACCAAAGGGTGCACTGTACTCAATGAATGTCTGATGAATGCCGAATACAGTGGAACAATGACTTCCTTTGAGCTAAGTGCCATACCTTTATTTATAAGTTGTGCAATATAAAATGATTTACTCAGTACAGTAGACGTGATGGTCAAAGGCTAGATTACTAAGTGTGTCCCCAAGTCCCCTGACTAGTGGGTCAACTCTAAGGGATGTGTTGTCAATATGATAGTCACCAGGGCTGTAGGACTCACAAGGGATACTGTTATTCATTTCTTCGCATTTAGTTGTAGTCCATGGCTCTGACACCAGTTGTTTGTCTTTTTCAGTCCTTCCTGAAGAACATTTGTGTCAGTGTGGGATTCGATGACGACATCTGATTTGTAATCATCTGCAAATTTAGTCAACCAAAGACCATTTGCATTGACCTTGACTTCAGTGAAGTAAATGCCAAAAAAGAGTGGTACGAGGACTGATCCCTGAGGGACCCCACTTGTGACTGACCTCTTTGTAGAGGTGAACTCCCCAATTTTAACTTCCTGAGTCTTGTTTGTCAGCCAGTTGGCTATCAACTTGGTAACATACAGGTTTGTACCTAACCTCTTGAGTTTGTCAAGAATGCCTTGTGTGAAAAGCCTTGGCAAGGTCAAGGTAGGCAGTGTGAACCAATTTGTCCTCATCCATTGCTTTAGTGACCTTCTCAAAGAAGTCCATTAGGTTGAGTAGGCATTATCTGCCCTTGATGAAACCAAACTGGGTTGGGTCCAGTGTGTGGAGGCTTACTATATCATTATTAATCATTTCCATGATAATTCTTTACGTGGATTTGCATAAAAGACTAGTGGGACTTATGGTTCTATAGTTTCCAGAGTCTGTAGATGGCCCACCTTTGTGCAGAGAGATGACTGTTCTCCATTCATGAAGCACGAAGACAAATAGGCCATGTTTCATGCTATTTCGAAGGCATCCTGGGATATTGTGTGGGCCCACTGATGCAATGCTCTTGGCCTAAGAGAGATCATTAAGGGCCTGTTCCCTATTGACAGCTGGGGGAGTTCAGTTTTATGGTATTTACTGAGGGAAGGTTAAGGGGGAGAGAAGGGTAAAATTGGAAATGAATTTGTCGGATAATCGGTTTGCTATATCTTGTGGCTGTGTAGTCCTTCACCAGTATGAACAGCAGTGGTCTCAGAGCTGAACCCTGATGCATACCTACTTCCACTGGGAACCTCTTCGTGAGTCCAAACACTGTTCACTAATTTTATTACTGTTTCTGTGACTTTGAACTATTGAGTGACCATTTAAATCAGAGTTCCTGGATTGCTTTCTCCAATTCTAGGGCTGCCCAGGTGGACTATTTACTCATCAATAGCATTTTTCTTAACTGTCTCACTTCAGGCATCAGATCAATTGTGGTACATCCTGATCTGAAAAAGAACTGCTCATCTCCAGACTTATTTTCTACTGCTCTTTGTATTCACTATCAGTCACCCTCTCCAGCCCTTTCATGCAGTGTAACAGGAGTGTGTTTACCTATATACTGTCCACAGTTGCAAATGTCCCCTTTGTCCTTGTACACTTGCACAAGAGTGCTTATTCTCCAGTCAACTTGGATATGCCTTTCTCACTATGAGTATCCCTCTGGAAGCATTTCTCACTTAACATTATGATCATATCTGCTGTGACCTCATCTAAGCCTACTCTTTCCCTTACTTCATGTTTCTTATTGTCATTATTTCTTCTAGGTGGGCTCTTCTTTCATCATAGGCTGTGTCTGGGAAAGTACAGCGTCTTGTTGGATTTTCTTAATTTAGAAGCTGCTGAAGCTTGGAAATATTCCTTCCATCTGCCTTTGACATTTTATGGACTGTTAAGCAGGTTGTTGCTGGCATCCCTTATGAAAGGTGTCTAATGGCTATCTTTTTGTCTTTGCCTTGCAACCTAATATTTCTTTGTGCCATCTGTTGAGTCACTTTCCAGAAACTTGCAGAGTTCCTCTGATACCTTTTTTTTACTATTGCAACTGTTCCCTTTGCTTCTCTCTTAGTCAACCAATATTCCTTCTTAGCCTGGTCTTCTTTTCTGTCTTCCATTTTTTCCTGCACTCCTTTCTTTCTTTCTTTTGATGCCTTCCTGGATTTCTGTATTCCTCTACCAGCTTTCCTTATGTGCTTAATTTCCATACCTCCCTCAACTGCATATTCATTCTATATGCTTCATATATGCTGTTTTGTGGTGCTGCCATTCTTCTTCCATTCTGCCTTCATCCTCCTTTTCCTGAAATGCTAGAGTCCTGAGTGTTTCTTCAAACTGTTGTGCTTTCTCAACGTCTAGGTCTTTAGCCTAGTCTCTGTTGATGTTATAGCCTTTTTCCTCACATCTGCTTGCATTTGATTGTGGTGACTACTCTTATCTGTGATCTTGTGACCGCCTTTCTTGCTAAACCATGTTTTGACCTCCCTCAAGCCATTTGCCAGACAGAAGTCTAGAACGGACTTTCCTTCTTTATTCCTGTTGCCCTACCCATGTGGACCTAGGCAGTCATCGTATCTTTTTCTGTCTTTCCCGATATGTGCATATTATATATAGAAAATATGATTTGTAATAGAAACCCTGAATATTCACTGCACCATACCATGCCCTACATAGAGTCACTTAGTAGAGTAAGATTTAGGTTGGTCCTGTCCATACACTGGAGAGGACAAAATGGTCAGAGAAGGCACCTCATATCCATGGCAGAAAGAAGAACTCTGGCTAGCTTGAGCACCTCTTTGCCTCATAATGCACTGCTTTCAGCTAGCTCTCTAGATCAAGTATGAAGAGAGATAGTAACAGTAATAAAGACAAGGTGCCCTTATGACTGATCAGAATAGGAAGAAGCCAGAGAATGTAGTGTGTGCCCTCTTCTAGCATATCACAAGCAAAGAAATAATTAAAGTTTATATATTATCTGAGTTTGGTGAAAGAAAGATAAAATAGTTGTGATGGGACAGAAGGACTTGTTTATATGGTTCCTAGGCTTGGTAATATCTTTTCTACCAGTTAGACACCGATATTTTCTGGGAGCTGTCATACCCAGAGACAGCCATATGACAATGATTGCACACACTTTGATGGCACACATCAATTGCATAAGCTACTCATGTACTTTTCGACATCTTGTACAGCTCGGATGCTGATGCTTACAGTTGTAAGTGAAATGTTAAATTAAATATTAATTAGTATTAATGTTTGGTAAAATGTTAAGTGAAATATTTTCTGCAACCCATTTTTTTTACTTGCCAGAAAAGATTGTGCTCCTGTTATTTTTTTTTTTTCTAATGCTGAGGTGTATAATAGTAAGAGTCCATTTTAAGACTTGATGGCAGGATGCCTGTCTTTGTAAGGTAGCTGACTTCAGCTATGTCATCCCAGAGGCAAATCTACAGTTTCCACTGACTCTTGAGCTTCACAGGGGTAGAGATTGATCTGATTAATGGAGACGTATTCCCATTCCATTTACTGGGTTCCTCTGGTAACTTAAGCCGTGGTAGCAGTGCATCAGTGTCTCCCATCATGGGGTGCCTCCATTTTTTTTCCTGAAATGGCTTGCTCACTTTATCACTGAGTTTAATCATGGAGAGTGGTCCCTGGACTCATCTGATCTAAGATCAGGGTTTCTTGGGGTCAGGGCTTCCTAACTTTTAACTTTTCCCATAGCCCATCTTGACCTGCCTTGGTGGATGAGGTGATTGCAAGATGAGTTTCTGCTAGGTTTATAGTTTAACCATGAGAGCTCTTTGAGTTCAAGTCACAAGTGTTGGATTTACATTTAGGGGACATTAGTTCAGTGCCTGTGCCAGACAATGTAGGCCTCTTCTCATCAGATGCTGCCCTTTGAGGCACATGCAGTTGAAGTTAAGATTTCATCTTCCCTACACCCTCTGTGCCTTGGTTGTGTGTACCACATTAGCATTTCATTAAGCCCTTGTCTGAACAAGTCCTTGAACCTGATTGAGATTCCTTCCCCATTAGAGACTGTTTTTTGGGACTCAGAAAGACTTCATCTTTAAGGTGGATAAGGCCTCAGCATCCTTGATTACAAGCTCCTTTGATAGCATCTTCTCATGAGAGGGGATCAGGGCCACTTGTGGTGTTATTTGTCCTTCCACTGATGAGGGCTTGGGAGGCTCTCCCATGTCTTACAGTTATCTCTTCCTTGGATTCAGCCGTGGGAGATGTCTTAAAAGCCTGGATGCTGCCTCAGGGAGCTTAATCAATCTTCTGCAAACCTGAGTGATACCTTTACTAAACATCAATAATCTGACTTTTTGTGAGTTTGGTGGATTTCTGGTGCCCTCAGAAGTTTCAGTTCTCTTTCTCTCATATCGCTGACAAGGTAGACCTGAAAGAGGGCTGGTGAAGCAGGTACTGTTGCGCTACTTTGGAAATTTGAGCCCTGACCTTTGTCTGTCCTTGTTGAGCCAGGATTGATGGACCTTTTAATGTAGACAAGGATTAATATTTGGGTTGGGAAAAAAAATCAGTTCTCTTTCACTTGGACTGTTGTCTTGGACCTGTTCAGTTAAGGTTATGGTCTAGTTAATAACAGGCTGTGGTGGGGATAAGGCTGCTTTTGTGGTGGGGATAAGGCTGCTTTAGCTGTTGGAGAGGAAAGTGGTAGTCCTTCTCCTGAAAGTAGGCATGACTCCCTCAACAGAGCAACCTTTCTCCAGTTTTCCTTGAAAAGATATTGTCCTCTTTATTTCCTTTGAACTGGGCAAGCAGATAGATATGCTTTTCATTTTGGTGGATTTGAGTTTGCCCTTCTATGGTCACTGTCCCTTCAGTATGTATACCATAGCTCTTGGGATGTCTGTTCTAAGCCTTCTTTTTAGGGTGGGAAAAATGTATGCATTTCTTTCTCAATTGTATAATTTTACAGACCTCCCTCATTTCTAAGAGGTTATGCTTTATTCTAAGTGCTATCTGCTGGAATCTGAGGTTGGAGACAGTGTGGTACATCGGTACTCTCCTTATTCAAAGGAACTAGGTTTCCTATATATTCAGCCCTGGCAGCTTCTAGGTCCCCCAGATAGATACATATTCACTATTGCAAATCAAGTTCCAGTCCCCACCTGTAAATAGTATTCCCTGCTGAAAGCTAATTATTTATCCCAACATTTTAAGCTCCATAATAGCAGTTCTAGACTGAATATAAATACATGCCAGTCTAATCCTTCTCCCTTGCTAGTTGCCCCTTACTACCACAAATCTACCATTACTGTCTGTTTTCCTGTTCTATCACTGTTGGAGCTCCTCTAGTAATTAGTGTAAGTACTCCCCCTTTCCTTTGTTCCTGATATTCAGCAGAATATCCATTCTGATATCCTTTCTTTATCAAATTCACAGGCACACTTCTTTCCAGATGTGTGTCCTGTAGCACTAATATTTGCACACTCTGCATTTCTTAATATAATTCAATACTTTTACCTTTTTGTTTGTACCTATGAGGCCATTCACCTTACAAAATAATATGTTTATTACAGCCATTATGATACAAACTTATTATTCCTATCATATTATATATGGCAGCCTTTTTAAATATCTGTTTCCAGCTTTTGTGTTACATGCACCCACAAATGGTTGGCAGGTTGATCCTTTAGATAGTTGTTTCTTGTCATCTCTATTTCAGCCTATACATAATTTTGCAAGATATTTTGTTTTATTGAACCCGCCAAACAAAACAAAAATATACATCCCGAGAATACCCCCATAACCTATTAATGTAAAATAAGTACACAAAACTATGCCCATATTCAGATAAAGTTTAGCCCTCCTGAAAGGAGCAGTTGTCCCAAATTGACAGTTGCATGAACAGGCATTAATTAACCTAAAATTAAGGTTATCCATTTTAAGCCACATTACAGCTTGTGCTCATATTTAAACTACTTCCTCCCTACTCTTGTCTTATATTTTTCCTCTCCCAGATGTGAAAAACAGCTTGTATGCTTTCAGAAAACATTAACTTTTGTCCATAGGAAAAAGTACATTGACTATCTTTAATTACAACTAAATTATATACTGTTCCAGTAAAGTCATCAAAGTATTTAGTTACTAGAAAAGCTACCATCTCTTATTCACTTCCAGTAATTCTAGAGTTTATTTTATACTGATCTGCTTGCCCTTGTACTTTTTAATTTTATGTTTCTCTCAGTAAATGGTGTCCAGACCTCTTGATTTATTGCCTTCACCTTTAGTCAGCTTGTTTCCTTAACAACATATTGACGTAAATGTTATTTTGTCTAACCTTTCTTCTCTTTTTTACATTGTAGTACCTACATTTCTTAAAACAAAAAAGAATAAAAAGTAAATGTTTACTTTAGTATTTTCATCACGTGCAACAATCACTGAGAAATGCTTTACTATATAACATGCAATTTATATCATAAAATGTTTTATACCAATACTTTTAAGAACAAAAGTTGTTTTACTTACAGTTACAGCTTCCCTTTTCTCCCTTTTTTCACTTTGTATCCTTCTAAACATTAGTGATGTGAAGTGGGGTATGTGCCTGTCAGTCCTTCAACAAGTTTAACAAAGTCAACAAAAATTCAGTCTTTCTCAACCACTTTTTCTTATAAAGCCATATTTCACAAATGTGATTGATGCTTTATAGTCTTACACTTATTCACTAATTTCAGTGTTGTTGGTCGTCATCTTGAACATCTCCATTTCCCAACCCCAGTCTTCTTTTCAAGTCCAGGTTACTCTCGATTCTTCTAGTCAACTCCTGTACTTTTTGTCTGTCTCTCAAATATTTTCCTTTAGAGTATTGGAAAAGGCGTTACTGGCAAAGTATTTCTGTGAGCCAGAGAGTCCCCTTTTGTTTGTTGACCCACCCCTTGTTGGACAGACATTTGTGTTTACCCTTAACCTGTTTTGCAGCAAAAAAAAAAAATAATAATAATTTGATCCTCCAGGAAAAAAATATTGTAAAGATAGGCGGATACAGCAGCTTGAATTTCACACCTGCCTTTCACCATTCCCTGATTAAATAAGCTGAACTTATTTAAGGGTATGGGTTAAAAAGTTTTTTTTTTATGGCAGCTAAGGGTATGTGGGAAGTAACTAAAGAAAAGATAATACAAAAAAATGGAAACTTGTGTTTATGGATATGGATTACAAGATATAAATAGTGAAAATGTTTTTAGTTCCTTTAGTTTTATATACAAGTCTGGCATATTTGATTCAACCAGAGGGAAAGTTGTGGGCTATAATTAATAAAGAGTTGAAATATTTTTTGGGAAGGTAGGTAGGCAAAGGTCAAGTGGTATAAGTTGATCCTTTCAATAGAACAAGATGGTTTAGGATTACCTGATTTGAAGTGATATTTTAGGGCTACACAGTTAAGGCTTGTATACATAAGACAACCAGAAAGCAATAATTCAAAGTGGAAAGGGATGATGATGAAGTGGGGGGGGGGGGAGCTATTCAAAAACTAAGGAGACAGTGAAATTTTGGTACAGATCTTTAAGGGGAATAACAACAGCCATACAGAGTATTGTATTACAAAAGTAGCAGAAAGTATTCCAGCAACTAAGATAACATGAGAATGGAGAAAGGAGATTCTGTCAATAGGGATGACAGCAGCTGGGGTACAGAGACTAGGCAGGAAAGGACTGGAATTTACTGAAGGAAAACTAGCAAAGGAACCAAGGTAGTGGAAGCAAACAGTAAGAGACAGGAAGGTTATAGAATGGGAAGAGACTAGGAAGACATTTGGACCACAGGCTAGAGATTGCCTCCCCTATCAGGAACTGATATCAGAGTACAGGCAGAGAGAAAGCGATCAGGGGAAGCGAAGAGAAAGACCTGTTGTGATAGAGTTTTTATTTGGCTCTAGATCAGAAGCTTCAGATAAAAAAAAGGATAATTTGTAGGATATACAAAATATTACACGATAACTATAGGAATCAGTCAGAGGAGGTTAGAAAAGATTGGGAATTGAGATTGGATTAGCAATTCACAAGGAAACAATGGGACGTCATATGTATAGCTCTCAAATGTGCAACAAAATCTAGAAGATTTAGTTTTTTTGTTTGGAAGTGTTTGCATAGGTTTTTTTATATCCCAAGCAGACTTCATAGAATTTTTCCTCAGGTAGATGACAAAAGGTGGAGGTGTGATGGGGAAGAAAGTGATAACTGGGAACATATGTTTTGAGAATGTAATGAGTTGACAAGTTTTAAAAATTCCCTGCAGAATACTCTGTCAGAAATATTTGGGTAATGATAGTTGAATATTGGGTAATAATTAGGAGATGTTTTTTTTTTTTTTTTAATCTGGGATACAGAATCTGAATTCCTTAGTTATGGTAAGGCCTTATATAGTTTAATTATAGTGGCTGCCAAAAAAGCAGTTACTGGAAAATGGAAATCAGAGTATAAATCAGCAGGATTTGTAGTAGCAAGTACTGTAATAGAGATAAAAGAACTGGAAGCAGGGTCTTCAGAAAAGGGTAGGAGCAAATTACATAGAAAAAAATAGAAATTGCTGGGCTAATACATGCAGAATAATGTTTTGGAGGAGGACTGAGGTTTAAGGGAAGGCAGGAATTGAGCAATGCATGTAATTTTAGATTGATGATAATTGTACAAAAGAATGTATGTGATGTATAATCTTTGTAACTGTGAACATATTAAGATGGTTTGTTTTATTTTATGTAAATGTATATTTGTCTATGTCTTAAGTGATTAATTCAGTAAAAGTGGTTAAAAAAAAAAACTCCAGAAATACCATCTGTTCCCAGAAATTTCCTGAAAATTGATAATACATTCAGAATTTTTATCTCATTTTCTCCTATGTTAACTATTAGTTGTTCATGCTCATCTACTTCTAATTGTGGCATAATTAAGTCTACCATAAATATTTCCATTTGTGTATTATCTTGATTTCCACATTTCTCTGTTTTATGCAAATTTTTATAAAAGTTCCAAAGTGTATCTAATACCTCACCAGGATCTCTGATTATTTTTCTTGTTATAGGTTCCCTTTGGCAATTACTGTTTCTGCTTTCTGTTGCCTAAGTCATTGTGGTAAAAGTTTTCAAAAATAGTTGCTCATCAGCAATCTTTCTACACTCATGCATACTATCTAGGTACTCTTATTTTCTCTTCAGCACTCTGCAGTTGCATCTATTCTTGTCCTCTCAGATTCCCCTTATTCTGCAACACTTGCCCTTCTAAATAATTCCTAATTTTTCTTAACCATAACTATTTCCTTTTTTATTTCTACCGTATTTTTAAACTCCATTTTCATTTTATCCTAGTCACTAGTTATCACTTCTGAAGAAATTTCTATTGTCTCTAATAATTCTCCAATAATTTCTGTTACCTGTTTCTTAAACTCCTCTCTTTTTAACAGGTAGGTGGGAATGCACTGGTGTCTCATTTTTACTTTATTACCCCGTATTTTTTTCTGAACTTTTATAGGCACATGATCTGAAGCAGTTACTAGATGAGTCTCAAGCTGTCAAATGCACATGTTCCTGTGACATATGATTTCCAGTGAGATCCCTTCTTTATAAATCAAAATGTTAATGCTTCACTCTACAGGAGCCATTCTCCCCAGACACCACCTTTTGGGGGGAAGCCTTATAAATCTGACAAATATATACTTATAGATCTCTTGAGCATGAATACATGCACGTTTTCATTGTGATTTCTTAATTTGAAGATATGTGCTTATTATTGTCAAGGGGCTATATTCACAGTTATGAAAGGCGTGTGCGCTTGTGTAACTGACACATGATATCATAGAATGTGTGCCATCATGGGTGCTTGACCATCCATGGGTGTGGGATCTCCTAACAAAGGATGCTGAAGTCTGGTAAGAAGGAAATTACCCAGGCTATGGACAGTTGAGGATTTTATATTAACTGATATGATAAGAATGTATATTCTGTTTCCACTGGTAATGCAAGCTGAGAAAAAATGTCACGTATCTGTCATTTCTTCTTCAAGTCACAAGAATTCATGGAGAGCCCTGATGTCTATGTTCATAAGATAAAGAACCAAATTAAATACAGTGAGTTATGCAAGTTAGATTTATGAGCATGAAATGGAATTGCATATTCATATTATATACATAATGAGCAATTAAGAGGCATATTTGTAGGGGAAACAGGAGTAACATAATACCATCAATATGAAAAGAACAAACAAAGTTACTTCAAATCAAGTTAATAGTAAAGCTAGAAATGTAAAAAAATGAAGAGAGTTTGTACAGGAATCATTAGAAAATAAGACGTGAAAAGTGCACTTCTGATAACTTGGGCGTAAGATGTGGCTATAAACATGATGTGCTGCAATGGATTATTTCTCTAAGAGCTGTGATGAGAGAAATAATTTTCTTGGTGTGTAAAATGCAAGGCATAAATGTCCATCTTAAAATAATACATGTACTGGAACAAAACCTGAGTAGTGATTTTATTTGTGAGTACCAGTATGAAGAGTGCTAATCATAAAATACATTTGTATAATAATGATGTGTTAGAGCTCTTCACAGTAAAACTCAATATATGTAATTTGGGTGCCATTTAAGCCAGACACTGGAACAGAGTGTAACATAATGTCTGATCAAACTTGAGTCTGAAAGATGGTCTGAAATCTTCCATATGTAAATTGTTGCCTTCTTGTGCCACACATTTTTCATAAATTGCTTACTTGCATCCATCCACAACCTATTTTTCCCATTTTTGGACATGGGGTCAGAGTGTCACTTCATCGTCAGTCATCTAAAGTTAGTTTGCACTGCCGAGTAAGGTAAAATGAATTTTCAGCTACTTAGAATAGAAGCATGGAATAATCAAACAAATCCATTATATGCATGTTGGAAATGTTGATTTGCTTCACAAACATGAAGATATGTTGTTTGGAATGTATGTTAGGAGTGCCTCCTTTCAAAGAGCTCCTGCCATAACACTATGCATGCTTTTTCAAAAGAAAGCTTCAGGGATAAATTTGAGAATTACACAGAATGGAGACGGTGGGTGTGACTAAGTAACAGTCTATATGAATAACTCATGATGAAGAGTTCATCCCTGCCTGAAAGCTTGCTTAATTTGCAGAACATATGTTGGGCCAATAAAAGCTAATCTGATGTTTTATTTTTTCATCTGATTCAACATATGAGTTTGTCAGATACATCCAGATCTGACCTCGGCACCTTATACCAAAGTTTGGATCCCAGAGCTCTGACTCCTTCCCTACCCACACTTCCACTCTCCTGCCTGAATTACCTCAGATCTCATTTTCCACCTGTGAAAACCACACACATGGACCAACAGCTCGATTGTAATCCAAAATAAGTGAATGCTTTTTTCATTCTCCCTTTATAAAACTTTAATAGGTTTAGGAATTAGTATACAGATAAGGTGTTCCCTGTAGGTATTTCTGTAGTTTGTCTTCTGTATGTATGTCTTTGTTTGTGTGTGTGTGTGTGTGTGTGTGTGTGTGTGTGTGTATATTTTCAATAGCCCTTCAGGGGAATAAAGAAAAACTCTTATTGAAAGGCCTTCTTCCTCCTCAGACAGGGTCTGTAATGTCTTCAGACCCTAGGGCATCCACTTCTTCTCCTCCCTCTGACAAAAAAGAGATAAAGAGGAGGACAGATCCAAAGATTGAGAGAAAGAAAGAGATGAAAATAAAGAGAAATCAAAGCTGTCTGAAGATCATCCGGAGAAAATTAAGAGGAGGTCTCTCGACCCCACAGTTACTGCGAGTCCAGCACCACACGTACCTAGATAGTTGGATACAACTGTTTCTCAGATCCAGACTCCTCTGTCTCTCATCCAGCATCAGAGTCAACAGCACTTGAGACTTTAGCTTCGACATCTTCCCTTACTCATTCAATTCTGATGCTTTCGGGTCCAGCAGAGACCCAGAGCCAAGACATCGGTATCAGGGCTCTGGCAGTGGAGTCGACACCAAAACATTTGGAGCCATTGCTGCTGCTTGGGACCTTGGCACTCAAAAGCTCAGTTCTAAGGTCTGGCAGAGGGCCTTCAGCCATTGGATTTGAAAAGGCTTCTGACTTTTCCAATTTGGCTGGCTGTTCTTCAGCTCTCGTGGCTGAGTCAGCTTTTGAGGCTGTGGCGAGGGCCTTGGCTGGATCAAGATGTCTGGTACACTCACAGAGCTCGGATCCATCTAGACTCCCTCTGAAGACTGTACTCTCTTCCTCATTCTGGTAGACAGGGACAGACTGATCCATTAGCTTTTGAGACTTATTCGACCCTAGAGTCCCTCGTCTGATTCCGATGTGTCTACCTCGGTAGTCCCAAGGCAGATTCCTTGGAAAAGGACTTGTAAAAGGAAGTATATCCACTCCTCTCCAGAGTCTGTCACCAAAGACATCAAATTAGATGAGGGAGAAGGTTCTCCAGGATCCTCCATTGAAGAAATCTCGTTCTGAGATATCCTAGAATTTATGACAAAGCATGGGGGATAGTCCACTGAAGCCACTTCTTCTGATGAATCAGTGTTTCTCAAAGCCTTTGCAGCTGGCCCTTCAATATCCTGGGTTGTCCCATCTCCTGACTCCTTACTCAACCTTATCACTCAAAAAAGCTTGGAAGGAACCTCGTGTCAGAGCCCATCCCTAAAAAAAAGCAGATATAATTTTAGCTGTCCCAAAAGATAGGAAGCTCTGGGCCAACAGTCCCTTCATAGATGCCACTGTGGTAGAAGCAGCCACTAAAAAGGAACTATCCCAGTAGAGTTCCTCAGTTCATCCCCCTAACAGGGAGTATAGGGCTTTGGAAAGATTGGGGAAACGGACATATGCTTTAGCCATTTTCTGTATTTATGCACTGAACTGTATGGCTTACTTGACACATTTCCATAGAGATTTGATTAAAGAAATTTCAAATTCTCTGGTGGGTATCTTACCAGTGGATGTCTAAAAAAAGTGTGGCGTCCCAGTTGTCTACCCTACAGTCCACCTTGAATGTAACCATGAGACTGGTTTTTAATACAGCAGATGGTGCAGCCAGTACTGGCATTAGGATGCATCGTCATGTCTGGATGCAGCTTTGCAACTTTTCGTTAAGCTTCAGAACGTCTTTCAATATGATGGTTCTGCTTTGAACTGAAGGTCAAGGACACACTTACCAGAAGTGAACAGGTGGTAAGACCTTGTCTGGCACTGGAATCCATTTTTCAACTCCTGAAAACATCCTTCCCCAGGAATCATAGGGGGAAGAAAAATGTGCTTCAAAAAAATCTCACGTTTTTTACCAAGACACTTAAAGGGACAGGGCTCCTAGAGGCAGAAGTGGAAGCAATTCCATGAGACATCACCCCAAGGGTGGAGGCAGTTCACAAAATCAACATTTTCATGGTCCATTCACAAAGAAACCTTTCCAGCTTCTGTGAATACATGCCCAACTGCTGCATTCTAGAGGCAGTCAGGGAACACTTCTCCTTACACCGTCTAGTCTGGCAAATTCTAGCTCAAAATTCAAGAGTGCTAAGGCTCACTTCAAGAGGATATACAGTCCCCTTTTCAGAAACCCAAGTATAAAACAAAAGATTGCCAACATTCTACCCAGTCAGCTGGAATCACCAGTAACAGAGGCTCAGAAGTTGTTGGTCAAAAGATTCATCCAACCAGTCCCCCAAGACCAGTTAGAATCCGGAGTCTACTCAAAGTTCTTTTTTAGTTCCAAAAAAGACAGGGGACTTGAGACCAATTGTAGATCTCAGCAAATTAAATTAGTTTGTAAAACAGACAACATTTCAGGTGATCACAATACAGCCCATTCTGCCTCTACTCAGAAAGAATGATAGGATATGCTGTATAGATCTCAGAATGCTTAGAAACATGTAAATATCAAGAAGCAGTTCTGGAGATTTCCCCATTTCCTGCTGGGTGTCAATCACTTTCAGTTCAGAGTGCTTCCTTTCAGTCTCACCCCAGCCCCCTGGGTGTTCACTAAGATAAGTGAAGCTGTGACAGCCTTTCTCAGGCTTCAAGGGATCCATGTATTCTCATAGATGGACAATTTGCTTTAACTGCTACCTCCAGGGTCTACTTCTAACACATCAGTCATTCCTACCAGAAATATTGTCCACCCTGGTTATGTCCATCACCACCAAGAAAAGTAAATTGCAGCCTACTCAATCCATAGAATTCATAGGCTGCCATTTAGACACTGTAGGTTAAATAGCAAATCAACCCTCAGTATGGATCACCTCAGGCAGATCAGTTGCTGTTCAAGTAATAAGTTAACTATATCCCCAAGCTTGACTGATCTGAAGACTTCCAGGTCTAATGGCTTCTTCCATAGAGATGGTCCCCTTAGCCAGATATCATATGAGAGTTCTACAATGAACATTAGCTCTACAGTGGTCCTAGAGAGTTCATCCCCTTCACTACAAAATTTGTCTCATGCAGATCTGCAGAAGCCATATCCAGTGTTGGATTTCATCCATTTCAGTCACTCTGGGAAGACACTTGTGTTCTCTGATACCCAAAGCCATAGTGATCACAGATGCCTCCCTTCTTGGGTGGGTGGGTGGGAGCATTTTGAAGGGAGAGCAGTCCAAAGGAACATGGTCCCCATTGGAGGCCAACTTCACATCAATGTCTTGGAGTTAAAAGCAGTCTTCCTTACATTGCAGGCACTTCCGGGCCATCTGACCAAGGATGGTGATTACCATACATTCAGACAATATGTCAGTAGTTTGGTACATCAACAAACAAGGTAAAACCAGATAATAACCCCTTTGCCGAGAAGCCATGAGAGTCTAGCAGTGGTTGATGTCTTCAAAATGCTTTCTGGTAGCAATGCATATACCTGGGACTTCCAACATCCTAGGGGACAAGCTGAGAAGAACAATATTACTGCCTCATGAGTGGTTTATCAGTGTGTCAGTGGCAACAAAGATCTTCAGCCAGTGGGGCCAATCTTGCTGTGACTGCTTTGCTTCTCACCTAAACAACAAATGCAGAAGTTACTTTGCCTTCACTCCTCCACAGGGTCTGTCACTGAGAAATGCTCTAGTCCATCCGTGGCCCCCAGGTCTCATTTAGATCTTTCCTCTCCTCTTATATTCATCCAGAAATCAGTGGAGTGCAAGACCAACATAATTCTCATTGCCCCGTTCAGGCCTTGACAGGTACAGTTCCCATTTCTTTGATCTCACTTAACTTCAACCACCATGGGTGCTGGATTCCTTCCAAGAGCTCCTCACACCCCTCCAGGATGCCTCTAACCAGACCTACAGACCCTAAAACTAAACCCATGGTTTCTGCAGTTCTAATAATTGCCAGAGATGCCAGGATTTCATCCCCATTAGTATGAATCATATTGTCCTCTCAAAGAAATTCTATGAAAAAAGGCTTAAAATAAAAAATGGAAATGTTTTTCCATCTGGCAAATGATAGTGGTCTATTATATTTCTTAGCACCACTTTCAAAAATCCTAGAATTACTTTCGGAACTTTTCATGTCCAGATCAAGTTATTCACAAATTAAAGTTCAATTGGCAGCCATTTCAAACTTCCAAGTAGGTTTAAACAACAGTTTCATTGCTTCTCTCAAAATCTCAAAGGCATTTTTAAAGGGTACCTTCTTATTAAGGTCTCCATGTCATGAGCCAGTCTTTCCCTGGGATTTCACCATTTTGCTACAGTCCATAACTCAGAAATCCTTTGAACCTGCAGCATCCACAAATATGAAATTTATGTCATAGAAGACTATATTTTTGGTTGCCATTGCTTCTGCTAAGCAAGTATCAGACCTTCGGGCACTTTCATGTAAGGCTCCCTTTCTGACCTTTCATAAAGACTGAGTTTTTTTGAGAACAAATCCTTCATTTTTTCCAAAACTGACTTCTGAATCAAATTTAAATCAACACACTGATTTGCCAATTTTCTTTCCCAATTTCTCAAATAAAGGGGAACATATATTATATACATTAGATGTGCACAGACAACTCAATTTTTTAACTGCACCGTACTAAGACTTTCAGAAAATCAGACCAGTTAATTTCCTTTAAAATTTGGGTCAGTTTGTTTCTAAAGTTGCGGTTTCAAAATGGTTAGCTAATTGCATTTCCTTTGTCTGTGATTCACTAGGTATGCTTCTACAATCAAAGCCCAAAGCACATTCTACAAGAGCAGTGACAACCTCTACAGCCTTTGCTAGACAACTTCCTATAAGTGACATATGTGCAGCAGCAACATGTTCCTCACCTTATACCTTTGTATCTCGCTATAAATTAGATGTATAGTCTGGGATATGCACATCTTTTGGTTTAGCCATTCCCAGAAATATCCTCTTGGGAATCTGTCCCACATATCGAATCAGAAGAAAAAAGACAACATCGGATACTAAAGTTATGTACTGAACGTAACAATAGATCCATGTTGTCTTCTTTTCATCTGGTTCAACCCCCCTCCCTCTATCCCCATACCAAATTGTCATTCGACTTGTAGGGATTGGCCAGTACTTCTTTGGACCCTGTCTGATCCTTCATACCTTTTACACTGTATAGTGTTTATTCCTTTTCTCCTTGTCCTATTAGGTATATATATATATATATATATATATATATATATATATATATATATATAAAATGACTTTTTATGGTCCGTCAGCAAACTCAGTCTCTCAGATCCAAAGCTTTTGTATAAGGCTGTGAGGTTGGATCTGGACTAATCTGACAACCCACATGTTGAATCAGATGTAATGAAGACAACACAGATCTTTTGTTATGGTGAGTACATAACTTTCAATCTGGAGTAGGGACTTCATTTGTCTGCAACCTGTGGGTCTTGGATCCGATATCGGATCCGAGCCGGCAACTATTCATACAGCTATGGATCTGAGCTCCTAGCTCCTCCCCTCACCCATAATCCCTTGCCAACCCCAAATGACCTCAGATCTAGTTTGCGCCTCTAAAGTGTGTCAGCTGGATTGCGAGCTCCTGGTGTTTTCTTATAGATAAGTGAATTTTCACAGTCTTTTTTTCTCTAGTTTAATCAGTGTGAGTGTGCTAGGTTTTCTTTAGCCTGTTAACTTTGAATTTTTAGTTTTTTACCCTCCCCTCGCTGGGTGTTAGTGTGTGCTTGCGTTTGGGGCCTAGTGTGTTTGTGTAGCCTTAGTTTAGGTATGGCAGAGGCCCCTAAGCCTATTTTTTCTAAATGCACCGAGTGTGGCCATAAGCTGTCTCCAGCAGATGGCCACAGTCAGTGTGTTCGGTGCCTTGGCGTTGAACACCTGTCCTCGGGCTGTGCCATTTGTGCAGCGTTCAACCCCAGGGCACTGAAAGAGCGGAGGACGAAGCTGATTCTGGCGGGACTTTTGCCCCCTGGATTCGGCTCTGGCCTCTGCTCCTCCCGTGGCACCTCCTCAGCCTGTGGTGGTAGCCACTCCTGCCCCCCTTCCCCCGGCCGGGATTCAAACTCCCACTAAAGCGCCGGAGGACAGGGAAGCCAGGAGGGAGAAATGGAGGGAGAAGCACCACAAGCAGAAGGCCGAGGCCTCCACTTCGGCCCCCCCCCAGCTAAGCAGGCTTCTCCCTCCACGGCTTCCAGGTCTCCTCCTCCTCGACTCCAATCTCCTTGCTTTTCCCAGCGACCCGAGGAGGAGGAGACCCGATCCCCATCGAGGTCATCGAGGCGGCATTCCAGGCCTGCCTCAGTGGCCTCTTCGAGATCTACCTACAGCCTGTCTGATGCAGACTTGGACCAGATGATGAGGAGGTTCATCCAGGCCCAGCTGCAGATGGGAGTGCTCTTGCCCCCCCCCCTTCGGGTGGGAGCTCGACACCTTTCTTTGTTCCGATTGCTCCCTCTCCGACCCACTTCCCGGGTTCGGAGCGCTCAGAGCCAGGCAGCGTTGGAGCCGGGGGTGGGTTGGCGCCGACAGTACTGAGTACTTTGGATCCGACCCTGCCCTCGAGTCTGTCAGTTCCATTGTCGGATCTGACCTCTTGGAGCCGTGGGGCGAGCTTCGGATCCGAGGGATTCAGTGCACCTTCGGCTCTGTCCAGGTCGGAGCACACTGGTCCCCTCGGATCCGACTGTCTCGGCGCCGGTTCTGATCCCCTCATCGGATCCGAGGGGGAGTCGACTTTTGGAACCCAGGGAAAGCGGCTCCCCCTCGGCCTTCAATGCAGTGAAGAGGGCTCTGTCGAGAGCATCCGGACCCCCAGCCCTTGTCTCGGCTCCACCCTGCACTCTCCTCTCTGCTGGGTCAGGCTCCCATCACCCAGCCACAGGGACAGCCTGCTTCGATGTCCCAGGTTGTTCCATTGGAACAGGATGTTGCTGGTGAGACCTCTTCGGACAGCCCCCCCCGAGGAAGTGCCTCGCAAGCACAAGTGTAAGAGGAGGCACGTGGACTCCCCCGAGTCCTTAACAGAGGACACGGACTTGGATGAAAGGGAAGGCTCCCCAAGGTCACCCCCTGAGGATGCCTCCTTTGGAGACATCATGAAATGCTCAGGATCAGGGAGGGGTGGTCTGCCCCCAAGGCTTCCTCCGATGAGTCCGTGTTCCTGGAGGCATTCGAAGCAGGCCCGTCTACCTCTTGGGTGTCCCCTCCGGCCGACCCCCTGGTGGACCTTATTACCACCAGGGCGTGGAAGGAGCCGGACACTGTGGAGCCAGTTCCTAAATGCCCGGATAGGATCTTGAGCCCCCCCGCAGACCGGTCCCACTGGAGCAAGGGTCCCCCCGTAGATGCCATGTTGATGGTGACAGCCACTAAGAGGGAACTAGCTCAGGAGAGCCCCTTGGTCCATCCACTGAGCAAGGAGTCCCGCTCAATGGATTGCCTTGGGAAGCGAGTATTTAGTTCAGCAACCTTCTCAGTAAGGTCCCTGAACTACATGGCACATGTCATCAGGATGCAGCGAGATCTTATTAAAGAATACGTTGCCTCCCCCCCCAGAGTCCATGTTGGCGGAGGACAAGCAGTTGTACTCCACTCGTATGGCAACTCTTAGATCTATTTCCAACACCTCTATGCGGCTGTTGTCCCATGCTACTGAGGGAGCCTAGTTATGAGACGCCAGGCTTGGCTCCGACATTGCGACTTCGCGGAGCCCTTTAAGGCATCCTTTGCGAATGCCCCCTTTGATGGTTCTGCCTTGTTTGGCAAGACCATTCACGCGACACTTGTCCAGAGCGAGAAGGACGGAAAGACGTCTGCTGTTGGAGTCCACTTCTCTGCTCCCCAGAGGTCCTTCTCCAAGAACCAAAAGGGACAGAAAAAGATGTGGTTCCGGAAATCTCAACACTCCCAACCTGCTCCGGACAACCAGTCCTTCTGTGGCAGAGGAGGACAGGGAGGACGCTACCCTAGAGGAAGAGGGGCTCCGAGAAATTTTGGGTCCAGAGAATCTTTCTCTGATCGGCCCACGCAACAGCCCTGAAGGGTTGCCCGACTGCTCCACTCTGGGGGCAGCCGGGGGCGCTTCTCAAGGCACCTGGCGGCATTGGAGTCCATCACGTCAGACCGCTGGGTGCTTCATATCATATCCAGAGGTTACAAAATCCCAATGCAGCATGTCCCCAGACTCAGAAACCTCCCCAATGTACCACCCGCTCAGAGGGAGGCTGCACCTGCAGAAATCCAGCAGCTGCTAGAGAAAAGAGCCATCCAACCCATCCCCCCAGACCAGCTCGGATTAGGGTTTTCCTCCAGGTTCTTTCTGGTGCCAGAAAAGACGGGGGACTTGAGAACAATTCTAGACCTTTCCCTCCTGAACCTGTCGGTAACCAAGGAAAAATTCCAAATGGTCACTCTTCAATCCATTTTCCCCCTCTTGCGGGAGAATGACTGGATGTGCTCAATAGACCTCAAGGATGCATATTACCACATTTTAATGGACAGACAATCCAGGAGGTTTCTCTGCTTCCGGCTGGGAGCCAGCCACTATCAGTTCAGGGTCCTTCCCTTTGGCCTCACCACAGCCCCCAGGGTGTTCACCAAAGTTTTAGCAGTGATAGCGGCCCACCTGAGACTCTCGGGAATGCAGGTCTTCCTGTACCTGGACGACTGGCTCCTAACCGCCCCAACAAGGCATCTACTCTGCTCAGCCAGAGACTTGTTTCTTTGCCTAGCCCCCCAGTTAGGCATTACGATCAATATGGACAAATCCTCCCTTGCTCCGATACAAGTGATAGACTTCATAGGAGCCAGATTTGATACGAGAAGTCTGCGAGCCTACCTCACTCCGGAACGACTACAGAATCTGAGTTTACATGTGTGAGCCATCCTCCAGTCAGAAACTCCACCCGCAGAATTGGTCCTGAGGGCACTGGGCTCTGTGGCAGTGGCAATTACAATTCTTCTATGCGCTCGCCTAAACATGAGTGTACTGCAGTGGTCCCTTCAAGTACAATGGTCCTTTCAGCTTCTTCCTCTCAATCACCCTATCTCTATCAGCAAGGCTTGCAGGAGGGCCCTGTTATGGTGGCTTCATTCTCCAGACCTCCATACAAGTCGCCCCTTCTGCGGTCCACCTCCTCTCGTCACGGTGACCACATACGCTTTTCGCCTCGGGTGGGGGGGCATTGCTCAGGCAGAACAGTCCAAGGCACATGGAACAACACAGAGACCTCCCTGCATATCAGTGTTCTGGAGATGAGGGCAGTGCTGTTGCCGCTGCAAGCACTTCACAACCTTCTTCCCATAGGAACTATTGTGATACAGACGGACAACACGTCAGTTGTCTGGTGTATCAACAAACAGGGGGGAACCAGGTCTTACCCTCTCTGCCGAGAAGCCATGAGAGTGTGGGAATGGGCGATCTCCACCAACCACTTTCTGATCGCAACACACATTCCAGGTCGGTCCAACATTCTGGCGGACAAACTCAGCTGCACTATCCTTTCCCCTTACGAGTGGTCTCTCAACTCCCGAGTGGCGAAGCAGATTTTTGCAAAATAGGGGCAACCCTGCTGCGATCTTTTTGCCTCTCCCTCAAATACGAAATGCGACAACTTCTTCGCCCTGATCCCCCCACCAGGGGAATCCCCGAGAGACGCTCTAGTGCATGCTTGGCCACCCGGTCTTCTTTATGCCTATCCTCCTCTACCCCTGATGCTACAGAAAGCCTCTCGGTTGGGGAGCAAAATGATCCTCATTGCCCCATTCTGGCCTCAACAAACTTGGTTCCCTTACCTGTGGTCTCACTTGGTGAATCCTCCCTGGATTCTGGATCCCGGATCCCAACCCGGATCTGATCTCCCACCCATCAGGCTTACTGACCCCGAATCTGGACAACCTAAAGCTGACAGCTTGGCTGCTCCAGTTCCACTCTTAATGAGGACTCCTGGTTTCTCTTCACCAGTCAAAGCCATCTTGGTGGCAGCGCATAAACCTTCCACCAGGAAGATTTACCGCAGTAAATGGAAGCGCTTCTCCGTCTGGGTGGAAAACCATAAACTGGGCCCCTTCACTGCTCCGCTAACATCCATTTTGGACTTTCTTAGCAAGGGGCTAGCTGTTCGACAGTCAAGGTACAATTGGCAGCCATCTCCCATTACCACATAGGACACGAGACAGATCCTTTGATGTCAGCTAAATTATGTAAAACCTTCCTCAAGGGTACTTTTCTGCTCAGGCCCCCTATCAAAGAAGCCATACCACCTTGGGACCTAGTGCTAGTTCTTCAAGCCTTGACCACGTCTCCCTTTGAACCAGCTGCCTCGGCTGATCTTAAATACCTGTCTTGGAAAACAGCATTCCTGGTAGCCATCACTTCTGCGAAGAGAGTTTCGGAACTTCAAGCTCTTTCCATAAAACCCCCGTACTTGGTTTTTCATCAGGATAGAGTGTACCTCAGGACCAATCCATCCTTTCTACCTAAGGTGGCCTCAGAAACCAATATCAATCAGTCCATTAATCTTCCTGTTTTCTTCCCTCATTATCAAAATAAAGGAGAATACAAGCTGCATTCAATTTATGTGCACAGGCAGCTGCGTTTCTATATTCATAGGACTGCTGGTCGCAGACAATCTGATCAGCTGTTCATTTCCTTTGCCAAATTCAATTTAGGTAAAGCCGTTTCGAAGGTCACCTTATCACACTGGATTTCCCATTGTATCCTTCTAGCTTATGAGACTTCTGGGAGGCTATGCACCTCAAAGGGTTCGTGCACATTCCACTTGCTCCATATCTACTTCTACTGCATTCAGATCTAGAGTCCCCTTGGATGATATTTGCTCGGCAGCCACTTGGGCCTCATCTCATACCTTTATTAACCACTACAAACTGGACGTCATCTCCAGAGGGAGAGCATCCTTTGGCTCCGCAGTGCTCCGGAGCATCCTTCCATGATGGCCGCCCAAGATTCAGGTAGCTGGGGACTCTGTCCCACAGGTTGCAGACAAATGAAGTCCCTACTCCAGATTAAGACATTATGTACTCACCATAACGTTCCATCTGAGTAGGTGGCTTCATTTGTCTGCAACCATCCCCCCCTCCTTCCCCCTGGCCTTCAGAAGACTTGGATGTTGATATTTTTCCTGCCTTTTCCTGTTGGAATACCTTTTCAGGTATATAGGAGGGCAAACTTGATCTGAGGTCATTTGGGGTTGGCAAGGGATTATGGGTGAGGGGAGGAGCTAGGAGCTCGGATCCATAGCTGTATGAATAGTTGCCGGCTCAGATCCGATATTGGATCCAAGACCCACAGGTTGCAGACAAATGAAGCCACCTACTCAAATGGAACGTTATGGTGAGTACATAACTTCTTATTTACTTTACATGTTTGTTCAAGTGCCTTTGTGTTTTCTCTTAGTAAACCAATGTGACATTTCTTATTTTTTTCTACCAAGAAAGAGTCTGAGTATACTTGCAGATAAGTATGGATATTTTAGTTAAATAATATTTGTACTATGTAGATTTGCAAGACCTGAAGAAAGTCGTGAAGAGGGAACATTATCCACTTTGTACTACAGAAAGTGTTGCTAGTGTGCTGAATGTAAAATATTTCTCTGTATTGATGCTAATCAGGGTTTTGACAAAGTAAGCTAAATAAAGAAGGTGCCAGGCTGTATACACTGAATGCACCTATGAGAAGATAGATTCTTGTGAATTCCATCCAGTATTTTGCCATCGCCTAAGTTGTTTCAGAGTAGTGTAAATAATAGAAGGACTTGATGGTTACCATTGATGATTATATTCTGGTATGAAGTACATCTACAGAAACCATGAGAGAAATAGTTATTGAAAGGTCTTGAGAGAATGTAATTTCAAACACCAAGAGGAACCAACACAGCAGTCAGGAAGGTCAAGATAAGTTTATTGTAATAATAAATTACCTGGAATTATTACAATAAAACTTATCTTGACCTTCCTGACTGCTCTGTTGGTTCGTCTTGGTGTTTGGAGTTTATTGGTTTGTTTCTGCTGTTACCTAGTTAGAATGTAATTTCAGGCTGAGAAAAAGAGTGAATGCAATATCATAGTTACAAAGCTAAGGTACATGTTCCATGGTTTAACTTCAGAGGGTTTGTTGCTGAATGATAAAGATGCCAGAGCTGCTGTACATTTATTGCCACCAGAAGATACAATTCAAATTTTTGAGCATATTGACATGTATTCCCAGTCTGTCTGAAATGTGTGTGTCATTAAGGAAATAACTGGAAGGAGATGTCATGGCATCTGACAGCAGTGGGGGAAAAGAATAGAGCTCTGACTTGCTCAAGTCTTTATTAAATAGGATAAATACATTATCATATTGTAATATGAATAATTCAGATATAAAATGAAAGTCAAAATGATAATGGTGCAGTGATTCTGAGAATAGAAAACTGTAGTGTATGGTTTAAGAACATTTACTGTTGAAAAAGATGCGCTTGGTTTGATATATAGGGTATATAGACTGCAGAAGTTTGAACATAATTGTAGAAAAGATGTTCAAGATAAGAATGTGGCATAAATCACTGCAGTGTATTTTTGTGATGTAATTGCACTAGTCAGCACCTAGGTTATAAAGATAGTTACATTTGAAAAAATATGATCAAAGCATGATGCGTGATTTTAAACTTCTGTTTTAAGCTAACACTTTTTTCATATCTGCCTTTGTTTGAAAACAGCCTTATACTTCTGATTTCACATAAACAGGAAGAGCTTAGGAACGTGCTATGTTCATGTTTGTGCAATGGTTTTCTACATCCTTTAATATTTGCATCAAGATTAATTTTGCAGTATATCAGTGACATTGGCATTCTAACAAGGCTAACAAGTACCTTGTTAGATTATCAGTTCCAATGATTACTTACACATTTAAAGCAACAAAGATAAAAAGGGACACAAAACACTGTCAAAAAGATTTTAATAAAGAGCGTTCCAATGTTCTCTGTCTTTGATTACAAATTTCAAGAAATGCTGAATAAAGTGTGATTTTGTGAAAAAAATGAACTTGTGCTTTTTTTTTTTTCCATAATACATGCCCAAAATGATTTTCAACTGGATAGACACCAGTTCAGACCTTGGAGTATCTCTTATATAGTTACAAGATCAGAAATCTGTCGGGAAATGAACTTGAAGTTAACTGCCTTCCAAGTCAGTTAATTAGCCATGGCAGAGAAAAAGCTTATAAGAATAGCAGGTATGTTTTGAAGAAGATCTGAAGATGATAGTATTTAAAGCTGTTTCACTGAATGACTGGCTGACCAGAAAAGAGACATTCCCTTTTTTTTTTTAATGACTTATCACTTGTGACATAAGCAAGTGTACATTTATACAAAAGTAATCAAACTATATTAACAAATTAACATTATATATATATATTGCTTATATATCATATACATTATTCAAATTCATTCATATGTTTTGTTTGTAAAGGAGATAAACCATGTAATGGGTTTGTTGTTCAAAACACATAATTTGATCGTCCCAAATCAATTTAACAGACTACATTGTATTTGGGAGTGAGATTATAAAGAGTATAGGAAGAATTATTTTAGCCACTCATGTTGATATATATAGGTAAAGTAGTGCTGAACTGTTACATGTCTAACTCGTATCAAAATAATTATCCAAAAAAGCCTGAGACATCCCACTTATTCTCAAGAAAAGTATAGTACACGGTTGGTAGATATCTTTTCCAGTGTCAAAAGCAAAGTCTTACTGATAGGTAATGACTACTATTATTATGAGGCTCCTGAAATCATGAAGTTAAATGATGCTACAAATAAAGGTATTAAAAGTGCACAAACAGCTGACTTTGTAGCTCTGTAGTCCTAATGTTATGTCAACAGTGGTCTTCAGAAAGCAAATACAAGATTCAGAGGATTTGTCAGGGAAATAGGACGCTTAGAAAATTACCTTTTGCCTTAGCTCTGATGTGTCCTATTCATTCATTTTGCAATGTTTGGGTATTAGGTACGATCTGAGATCTGACTCAGCCGCATACACTCGACTTTCGGGTCCAACTCACAAGCTCCTCCGTCTACCCATAATGCTTCAGTTAGCTTGCAGTACCTCAGATCTCATTTGCTGCCATCTCACATTGAATCGGATCGTTCTCAAAGAACTACATTTGGTCCAAACTTACTTGTTAGTAACAAGGACTTTAAAAAGTCGTCTTCTGACTTCTTCTATTAATCTTTCTTTTGCTAATTTTTGAGTTTTTGGTTTTATCTACCATTAAACCATTTACTTTCTTTTTCAACCATCTTGTAGTTTTCTTCCATACCATTGCTGGTACTAGCCCTTCCTTCTTACCCTTTAGAGGGTATGCTGTCTATCATTGCTATTAGTTTGCTAATCTAAGAAACAGCCTGTGCCTTTCTCTTTCCATTTTGTTGCCTTATTTTTCAAGCTATGGCCAGGACACCAACTGGCTTTAAAAACTGCACTTCCTGGGAGCACAAGATTCCTAATTCTGGTGCCTAGTGGGTGTGCTTCTACTGCCTAGGAGTGTCATACCTTAATACCAACTGCTTTATTTGTTCTGCATTATATTCTAGAGCAATGGGACAAACTCATATGATACCCAGTGGATAGGCAACTGGCTCACAGATAGGACCCAGGAAGTTAGAATTAGGGAGTCCACCTCTAGAAAGAGGCCATCATAAGTGGAGTCCCTCAGGGATCAGTCATTGGACCGCTGCCTTTTGGCATTTACTTCTTTGAAGTCAAGGCCAATGTCAATGGTCTTTGGATGACTACATTTGCAAATTAGGAGCTGTCATTGAATCCCACACTGACACAAAAGTTCTCCAGAAGGAGCTGACACAGACAAAAAACTGGCGTCAGAGCCATGGACTAAAAGCAAATGCCCAGAAATACATAATAGTATCCTTCGGGAAGTCATCAACCCCTGGTAACCATCATATTGACAATACACCCCTTAGAGTTGACCTGGTAGTCAGGGACATAGGGACACACATACAGTAATCTTGCCTTTGACCATCATGTGTCTACAGTAGTGAGGAAATCATTCTATGTTGCACAACTTATAAACAAAGGTATGGCATATAGGTCCAAGGAAGTCATTGCCCCACTGTATTTGACATTCATCAGACCTATCATTGAGTACAGTGCCCCCTTTGGTATGTACCTAATAAGGCATATCCAACAACTGGAATATCCACAAAGGTTCCTCACTAAAAAAAATACAGGGTGTAAGTAAATTGTCTTACGCCACAACCTTCCCTCTTACCACTGGAACTCTTAAATATCATTGTTAGTATTCTTTCCCCTTCTGCCTTCATCTTGTTACCCTTCTGGGTATTTCTTGCGCTACCATTGTTGCTACACTAAAAAAAAAAAAAAAATTTCTGTCACTTATCCTCACCCCTGTTATTGTGTGTGTGTGTGTGAGAGAGAGATTGCTCGCATGAACGACTGATGTTATGTTGTCCTGTCCTGCCATATTTCTTGCTGGTTGGGTTCGGAACCGAGTATCATTTCTGACTCGGCCTAATACTAAAGCTCGAGAGCTTCCAATGGCTTCAAGGCTAATCCCTATCCCATGATGTTCCGGGTAAGATATCCAGATCTCGTTTGCTGCTCAAGCGATCAAGAGGATTTTCAGCTGGCTCATTGGCTATGTAGAAAATCTTTCTTATATTACTTTCAAATAAGGTTTTTTCTCTTAGTTTTTGGTTTGTGTGTGTGTGTGTGTGTGTGTGCAGTTAGTGTTTTCCAGTCTAACTCATCCCGTTACTGTAGTTGCATTGTTCCCGCTACCCAGAGAGACCTGTTTAAGTTAGAGGGATCTCTAGGCCAATTTAAGTTAGAGGGTCACTTTCCTTCCCTGTGTGTGTGTGTGTGTGTGTGTGTGTGTGTGTGTGTGTGCACCTTCCCACTATACAGAATCCTGTTTAAGTTAGAGGAATTTTTCTCTCTCTATCAAAAACAAAAAAAAAGTTTTTGTCAGGTAGTGTTACACTTTGTCTTCCTTTGTTTAGTCGTAGACAGCATAGTGTGGTAATTTCTGACCAAAATGTCAAAGGATCCAACTGAACGGGAACATAAACAGTCAGGATTTAAAAAGTGTGATCGCTGTAGTCCAAAAATGTCAATTACAGACGGTCACACTAGTTGCGGTTATTGTCTTGGTGCTGTGCACATGCAGGGTCCCTGTACAAAATGCCATGGGTTTAGTACCAGAGTTTTGTCGTAGCGAAGGAGTTATTGTAAGAGGCTTGCTTAAGGTTCCCTTTTCAGAGGCACTCGAGGGTTCCCAGAGCTCCAAATCTCCCTCAGCTTCTTCCTCTTCTTCCAAGTCTGGCAAAATGCATAAGAGGCATGGTAATTCGGTTCCAGCCTCTGAGCCAATAGTCCTTGGCTCTGAAAAGTCAAAACCTGTCTCTTTGGTTTGCAGCCGATTGAGTCAATAGTCAAGATACGGTCTCCAGTCTTGGAGCCTGTCACTCCGACGTGGAGATCTCCCATATTGGAGAGGACGAGATCTCCTTCAATTTCCTCTCATTCCTCCAGAAGTCTATTGGATGAATACATGGAGTGGGTGGTGAAGAGACTGCTCCAAACACTGGTGCTGGCCAAAATTCTTACATCTCCAGACCCAAAGGAAGTGTTGCCATCTAGAATAACCTCATCAACCTTGATTCCTCCTCTGATCTCCTTTGAATCTTTAGAGCCAAAGAGCGTGGACCCGAAGGTAGTTGAGGCGTCGGTGCCGAGGCCCCCTTTGGACTCATCAGTTCCGACTTCTGCTCTGACTTTCTCGCTTCCTTAGGGCGTCGAGGAGTCTAGGAGCTGATGCTCACTGTTGGGGCCGGGAGCGGACTCGGACAGTTATCCGATCTGACTCTGTCTCTCGGTGCCTTGGCTAGGTTGAGCTTGTTTCCTACATCATTTTCAGAGCCCCCCTTTTTGCCTTGGAGCTGGTCATCTGTCTCTCCAGAGCGGAGGCCATCTTCGGAGTAGAGTTGGAGGACTTTTGAAGTGATGGAGAGAGTGCGGTCAATCCAGACAGTTCCACTCTCGGGCCCATCTTCTCTTCCCTCCCAGGTGCCTGTGTTGGTCTCATCATCCCCCCCACCCCCTAAGCGTAGAGATCCAGAGCCTCAGGAAGCCCCTGCGGGTGTCGTCTCTTCTGAAACTTCCCCAGAGTACCCCTCTGAGGAAGTCCCTCGGAAGAGACTGTGCAAGAGGAAGCACATAGACTCCACTGCGTCTGTCACTTCAGATACCAGTTTGGATGAGTCGGAAGTGTCCCCACAGTCCCCGTCTGAGGATATCTCTTTCGCAGACATCCTTGAGTTCCTGAAACAGAGGGATGGCTGGAAGCCCACCAACCCTTCAGAGGATGAATAGGTATACCTAGAGGCTTTTGGGTCCCGCCCGTCCACCTCCTGGGTGACTCCCCCATATGACCAACTTCTAAGTGTCATATCCCACAAGGCCTGGACTTCGCCTGATACAGTGGAGCCTGTTCCGCGGAGGCCAAATAAATTTATTACTGCCCCCACAGAGAAGGAGTTCCTCACAAAAGGTGTTCGCATAGATGCGATGGTGGTGGCAGCAGCCACAAAAAAGGAGCTGTCAGAGAACTCATCTGTTCATCATCTTAACAAAGAGTCAAGGACTATGGACAGATATGGAAAGCCTTTTCATCAGCAGCCTTTACCCTGTGGTCGCTGAACTATCTCTCCCATTTTAAGAGGCTTCAAAGGGATCTCCTGAAGGAACTAGAAGATACCTTCAGGGTTCTGTAGCTTTGGTGACTGCAGACAAAGTTTCTCCTCAGCTCTCCACCCTCAACTCCATTGTGAACTCCTCCATGAGACTGATTTCTTATGCAGCCGATGAAGCGAGTAGAGCAATAGCTGCAGGAATCTCCCTTAGGAGACATTCTTGGATACGTCTTTGCAACTTTGCTGAACCCTGCAGGTCTTCCTCCACCAATGCCCCCTTCGATGGTTCAGCCCTTTTTGGACCAAAGGTGAAAGATACTTTGACCAGGTGCAACCAAACAAACCCACAAATGCCATTTGAGTCCATTTTTCTGCCCCATCTAGACCCTATCCTAAGGGTCAGAAAAGTGGGAAGATGTGGTTCTGCAAGTTCAAACCGGTTTCTCTGATGGATGTGGTGACACTTACCCCAAGGGCAGAGGGGGAAATGCTAATGAAGATGCTGACCTCGCGGCGGGGGGGTCCGCAGAATCAGGGCGACAGAAATACATTCTCTGGGAGACCCTTGCAGCGCTCCTGAAAGGAGGCCCGCCTGCTCTTCTCTGGAGGCAGTCGGGGACGTTTGTTGCTGTACCCAAGCACCTGGCAAGAAATCCCCCAAGACAATTGGCTACAGGCGATCATATCCAGAGGTTATTACATACTTTTTTCCACTCCCCCTCCAATAAACCAGTCCATACCAGATGTTCCACCCAGTCAATGGGACTATGCAACACAAGAGTTACTCATGTTGCTAAAAAAAGAATCATCCAACATGTCCCCACAGACCAAATTGTATCTTGAACTTACTCAAGGTTCTTTTTAGTTGTAAAGAAGACAGGGGACTGGAGATCCATTCTAGATCTCAGCAAACTAAACAAATCCGTAAAGAAATCAAAGTTCCGGATGGTGATACTGCAGTCAATATTCCCCTTCCTCGGGAAAGATGATTGGATGTGCTCGATAGATCTCCAGCATGCTTCCTACCACATAAAAATGGACAGGCGGTCCAGAAGACATTTACTCTTTTGGCTGGGAACGGGTCATTACCAACACAGAGCCCTGCCCTTTGGCCTCACTACAGCCCCCAGAGTGTTCACCAAATGTATGGCAGTGGTCACAGCTCACTTGAGACATCAGGGATTCCATGAGTTTCCATACCTAGATGACTGACTCCTCACTGCCACCACCAAACATCTGCTGCTATGAGCAAGAGACAAAACATTGTTACTTTGAGCCAAACAAAGCATCACAGTAAATTTTTAAAAATCTGCCTAATCGCCTTGTCAGCATATTACCTTCTTAAATGCAGAATTGGATTCAAAAAAACATGGTGGCAAAACTCACCCCAGACAAGATGCATTCCCTTCACCACCAGGTCAAGATATTGATGTCAAAAACAAAAGCCCAGGCCAGATATGTATTACAAGTTCTGGGCACCATGGCAGCTGCAATTCTTCTGGTCCCCCTAGCATGGCTGCACATGAGGCTTCTACAGTGGTTACTTTTTGCCCAGTGGTCAATGCAAGATCTTCCCCTATCACATCAGATAATCATTATGGAATCATGCAAGAAATATCTCCTTTGATGGCTAGAAATAGAGCAGTTGTATATTGGCTATCCCTTTGTTTTTTCCACAACCAGCAGCAGTTCTGACCATGGATGCTTCCCAGATCAGGTGGGGGAGTATTATCTGGGCCTGATGGTCCAAGGTCTATGGCAAGAACACGAGAGACACTTACACATCAACGTCCTAAAGATGAGAGTGGAGCTATATGCGTTGCAGGCATTTCAAGACTCTCTTCCGATAGGGATGATTGCAATTCAGATGGACAACATGTCAGTGGTGTGGTACATAAGTAAGGAGGAAACAAATCATACCCCGTATGCCGAGAGGCAAAATGGGTGTGGCAATGGGCAGTCACTTCTCAACATTTTCTAATAAAACACATCCTGGGGAAATCCAGCATGATAGCGGACAAACTCAGCAGAGCTATTCTGTTGCCTCATGAGTGGTCCCTGAAGCCAGAAATTGTGGAACAAATCTTCCAGAAATGGGGCCAGCCTTGCTGCGACCTCTTCACCACTTCCATGAATGCCAAATGCAGCAGCTACTTTGCCGTCATTCCCTCTCCAGGGAAGTCACCAAGGGATGCACTGGTTCACGGTTGGCCTCTGGGACTTCTCTATGCCTTTCCCCATTCCCCTTAATTCCCAAAGTACTTCAGAAAGCCAGCTCATTGAAAAGCAAGATGATTCTCATTGCACCTTACTGGCCTCGACAAGTTTGGTTCCCCTTTCACTTGACCCATTTGCTGGAGGAACCATGGATTCTAGACCCAGTTCTAGACCTTTTGACCCACTCATCGGGAGCATTCCATCCATCCAAACAAACCCACAAGTTTACAGCATGGCTGATTCAATTCTACATTTAGCCAGGTGTTACATTTTCTCCTCCACAGTAAAACATATCCTTGTTTCTTTCCACAAACCGTCCACGAGGAAATTGTATTCCAGTAAATGGAAAAGATTTTCATACTGAGCTGCTGAACAAAACAGAGAACCTTTTACAGCTCCTATTACTGCAGTTCTAGAATTTCTTTCCAAACTTTTTGATGAGGGAGCTGCGGCAGCTACTATCAGAGTTCAGTTGGCAGCCATTTCTAATTTCTGTATTAGAGAAATGGGAGTACCTATTATGTCTCACAGATTATGTAAAGCCTTTCTCAAAGGTACCTTTCTACTTAGACCCCCGATCAGAGAACCTCCTGCCCCTTGGGACCTAAGTTTTGTCCTGTGTTAGTCTTGCCACCTTTTGAGCCCACATCATCTTGCAATATAAAGTATTTGTCATGGAAAACTCTTTTCTTAATAGCCATTACGTCTGCCAGAAAAGCATCAGAACTCCAAGCTCTCTCTATTCATCCTCCCTATATAGTTTTTCACAAAGACAGAGTATCCTTGAGAACTAATCCCTCTCTTCTACCGAAGGTGTGTTCAACGAATAATCTAAATCAATCCAATGAATTGCCTGTGTTTTTTCCAAATTATGTCGACAAGGCAGAATATAAATTACATCAACTAGATGTGCACAGAAAGCTACGCTTTTACTTGCATAAGACCAAAGACCTCAGAAAGTTTGGCCAGCTTTTTGTGTCTTTTTCTGCCAAAAGGAAAGTATTGCCAGTATCCAAGCTAACTTTGTCTATGTGGCTTACTGATTGCTTCCCCTTTTCATACAGTAAGAATAGCAATTACCAGGCAAAGTAAAAGGACATTCCACAAGGGCGATCTGAACATCTGCTTTTCAGGCTAGACTTTCCATGGACTCTATTTGTGCAGCTGCCACATGGGCAAGACTGCATATCTTTATTACTCATTGTAAAGTAGATGTGGCCTCCCAGAGCAGGTCTTCCTTTGGTTCCACTGTATTGAAGGATCTGTTTTCCTGAGCCACCCTAGGATAAAGGTGCTAGGGATGCAGTCCCAACCAGCAAGAAATACGCCAAGATAGGACAACATAACATTAAGAAGTTATGTACTTACCATAGCGTTCCATGTTTGTTGTCCATCTTGCCTATATTCTTGCTTCCCACCCTCCTACCCCCTCCTTTGTTCCTGGAGGACCGGACAGATATTTCACATATATGTATATAGTTATATTGATTTGGAGTCCCTGGTTTCTTCCTACTACAGTTAGACATCTGTTGTTGTGTAGGCATGTGGGAATACTGATAAGGTTCTCGTTTGCAAACAAGATCTGTGTATCTTACCTGGTGCATCATGGGATAGGGGTTAGCCTCGAGCCAGTGGAAGCTCTCGAGCTTTAGTATTAGGCCAGTTCGGAACCGATACTCGGTTCTGAATCCAGCAGCAAGAATATAGCTGAGATGGACAACAAACATAGATTCATAGGTAGGTACTAGGCTATTGGCCCTAGGGCCTATATAAGCCTAGCCAAAAAGGTACCCTGGCTTTTGCCACCCAAGAAAATTATTTTACTGTGCCCCTGTCAAGCAGAGCCACAGAAGTGATCCCATCTCCCATCCAATCATCAAGATTTTTCTTAGAGTGCTAATGAGCTTTGCTTGATATTGATAGGTGGTTTGTTCCAGAGTATGGGAAGTCTCTGGGACAGGAGTCCATCCCTCCAGCATGTTCTGTTTATTGTGGTGACAAGGTTTAGGTCCCTAGAGCGTGTAGCTTGGAGGGATTGGGATTTCTTTAAGTGGAGCATGTCCAGCAGCTCTGGGTTTGACATAGCTTTGTAGGTTAGGCAGAGATTGCCTCTGAGTAGGTGATATGCAATGAAGTAAAGCTGAAGTTTTTTTTAGTCTGTCTGTGTAGGGCATCTGTTTTAGGCCAGTAATCCTCTTTGTGAGGTATTTCTGTTGCCTTTGCAGTTGTTGTAGATGTCTTGTGAGGTACATACCAAAAGGGGTGCTGTATTCTGTAATGGGTCTAATGAGTGACAAGTAGAGGGGAACAATGACCTCTTTTATCCTGGATGAGAAACCTTTTGTGATGAGGTGTGCCACGTAGAAGTATTTCCTGACTACTGTGGCAATGTGATTATCAAAGGAGAGACTACTGTCCACCTGTGTCCCAAGGTCTCTTATTATTACAATTTCGGTGTTAAGTAGACTACTCCCTATGTGGTAGTTCATGGGTAAAGATTTTTTATCAAAAGGGATGACAATGCACTTTTTGGCATTGAGCTTGAGGCCATGGCTTTGACACCAGACATCTGTCTCAGTGAGGCCCTTTTGTAGGATGTCCACATTGTTTGGAGTTTTGATTATGGCTCCTAGTTTGCAGTCATCTGTGAACTTCATTAGCCAAAGACCTTCTGTGTTAGACTGTACTTCAGAGACGTAGATACCAAACTGGAGAGGACCCAGGACTGAACCCAAGTGCTACTCCACTTGTCACTGGTCTGAAGTCGGATTTGGAGTCTGCTACTTTCACAGTGTGGGTTCTGTCAGTGAGTGAGTTGGCAACCCATCTTGTGACATAGGGATGTATACCTAGTTTAGAGAGTTTATCTATAATTCCAGAGTGGGGGATGGTTTCTAAAGCCTTGGCAAGATCTAGATAGGCTGGAACATTATGGTGAGTACATAACTTCTTATTCACCCATATGATTTATTGGATATGGCTGACAAAAAAGGTAGCACAGGATTTAAACAATGTGACAAGTGTGGCAGGAAGATGCTCACTCTGATGGGCATCTTTCCTGCATGTGCTGTTTAGGAGTCCCACACTTACAAATTCAGGCTGCCTGTGAGCATTGTAGGGGATTTAGTGCCTGCACCCTTTAAAATTTAAAAACAAATTGATCTTAAAAGGGTTGTTAAAAAAAACCTTTTCAGAGGCTGAGACAGACGTGTCAAAAGCTCCTAAGAAAGAGTCTAAAAAGAAGAGCCACTCGGTTCCAGTGTATTCTCAGTCATAAACCAAAATCATCTAAAGGCCAGGTTTCCACAGAACCAAAGCCTAAATAACTGAAATTGCCTCTGACAACTATTTTGGCACCAGAGTCCATGGCCCCTCTCACAGCGCTATCCTTTTCTGTGGAAATTACTAAAGTTGCCACGGTACCACCCCCTTCCACAGTACCTCAGACCCTCTAGGCACCAATAATAGTTTCTCCTACAAAACTGGTCATTTCCACCCCAACACAAGTTTCTGGTATGGTGCCAAAGGTCAAAACCCTACCCAGGACTTGATATTCCCCATCTATTGACCCCTTTGTTGGTCAGCAGCTTAGTCCTTTAATTGATCGCTGAGAATTTCCTCAGGGAGGTCTATTCGTTCCACCAGGAGCTTTTCGGAACTTGATGTAGTTAGACTGGTAGATCAGCTCTTGGCAGCCAGAGGTATTCCAACCCCATCTAGGACCTTCCTCCCTCCTGGAGCCGAGGTTTTTCTCCACAGACTCCAACTTATCTTCTTCCTTCAACCTCCCCACAGGATTTGGAGCCGTCAACGCCTCTTCTGGTGCCAACTTCTTCGGTACCGATGGTGGATCTCAACTTGGTACCAGAACTCACTCTGTGGACCTCTGCTCAGTTGGAGCCAACCCACCCATGAGACCGTGACTTGGCTGTCGGCTGCAGAATCCCTAGTATGGCACTGATTTTTTTCCACAGCTCCGTCTATGGTGCAGTTGCTTTAACAGTTTTGACCCCCCTCACTGCTCCTTCTCTGGGGGCAGGCTCATTGGAGCAGGGTGTGACTCTGGTTCTGAGGTTGTGTTTTTCAGTTCTGTGGTCCCATCCCTCTTTAGACTGGCCTGCCTTTCAGATTATGGAGAGAGCGCTTACCTCAGCAGGCTCACAGTTGCCACCATGGACATCTGAATATCATATCTACATGTACTCTGGTTCACAGCTGTCACAGTCTACTACACTGGGATAGTGGGCACAGGAGCAGCAATACACCCTACTACAGGGTACCCTCTCTTTGGAGTCCTGTTCAGACCTCCCCCCCGATGAGTCACCCCATAAGAGATCATTCAAGATGAAGCACGTTGATTCTCCAGAAGAATCTCTCACTGAGGATACAGACAACATTGAAGGGGAAGGGTCTGCACAGTCACCCCCTGAAGATGTCTCCTTTGGAAACATCCTAGAAATTTTAAAGCAGAGGGGTGACTGGAATCCCAGCAACCTTTGCTCCAAGGAATCTGCCTTCTTGCAGGCTTTCCGTGCCCAACCTTCTACTTCCTGGGTGACCCCACCTGCAGATGAGCTAGTCAAGCTCATCATGCAGCATGTTTGGTAGGCCCCTGACACCGTGGAGCCAATCCCCTGGAAACCTAACAAAATTCTCTCCCCCCAGAGGATCACCCCTACTGGTCCTAGGGTTTAGCTGTAGATGCTATGGTGGTGGCGGCGGTTACAAAGAAGGAACTCACAGAGGAGAGTCCTACTGTCCATCCTCCAGACCGAGAGTCTCAGACATTGGACAGATTAGGGAAGTGGGTTTATGCTTCAACTACCTTTGCCATACTGTCATTGAATTATTTGGCACATTTTACCCATCTTCAAAGGGACCTGATCACTGAACTGTCAGGAACCCTAGCAGGAACGGTGTCTGGCAAGGTACATGACAAGGTTGCCTCCCAGCTTGCGACCCTAGTATCTTATCTCTAACTCCTCCATGTGGTTGATTGCACATACAACCAAAGGGGTGGCCAGAGCAGCAGGTGCAGATGTTGCCATGAGACTTTGCGGACCCCTTCAAATCTCCTTCGTCAGTGCTCCCATTGACGCTTCCTCATTCTTTGACCCAAATGTTAAAGACACTTTGGCCAGGTGTGAAAAGGATGGAAAGACCCTGTTTTCCATGGGAATATGTTTTTCCACTCCTCAATGACCCTATTCCAGGGCTCAGAGGAGTGGGAAGATGTGGTTCATGAAGTCCAAAGGGCCTTTTCAGAACACACGTGGCAAGTTTTCTCCCTGGGGCAGAGGGGAAACGCATCTGGAAGATGCCTCCCTGTGGCAGAGGGGGGCCCGTGTAACTAGGGTTCCAGAGATTCTTTCTCTGGGCAACCCTATCAGCGTTCCCGAGGAGCGGTCCAAATGCTTACCTCTGGAGGCAGTCAGGGGAGTATTCTCTCTGCACCACTTAACCTGTCTCTAAATAACATCAGATTCTTGGGTATGATAATAACCAGAGGTTACCATATCCCTTTAAATCTTTATCCAAGACCACAAAGGCGAATCCTTGATGTTCCACCCAGTCAGAAGGATGCAGCAGCTCAAGAAATTTAAAAGCTGCTTCAAAAAAGCATCATCCAAAATAGTTCCACCAGACTAGATAGGATCCAGATTTTACACAAGATTCTTTTTAGTGCCAAAAAAGACAGGCGACTGGATGCCAATTCTAGACCTCAGTATCTTGAAGAAGTTTGTCCGACAGACAAAATTCCGGATGGTCATGGTTCAGTCTATCCTTATGTTTCTGGAGAAAGACGATTGGATATGCTTGATAGATCTTCAGGATGCGTATTACCACATAAAAATGGACAAGCACTCCAGAAGATACACCTGCTTCCAGCTGGGAGCCAATCATTACCAATTTCATGCACTGCCCATTGGTCTCACCACAGCCCCCAGGGTGTTCACCAAATGCATGGCAGCAGTAGCCCATTTGAGGCTACAAGGATTCCTGGTGTTTCCATATTTAGATGGTTGGCTGCTTACTGCTCCCACCAGGCATCTACTACTTCATGCCTTATACTACATTCTAAACTTGCCAGACTTCGTAGGCATCTCAATAAACAAAGAAAAGTCAAAACTGGCACCCACTCAAACCATAGAATTCATTGGAGCAATGTTCGACACAATATCCTGTGTGGTTGCTCTAGCTCTTCAGAGACTTCAGAGGTTAAGGTCACTGCTCTGAGTGATACTCTCTCAAGACATAGTACCAGCCTGCTTAGTCTTACTGCTACTAGGATCAATGGCAGCAACAATCACCCTAGTTCCCCTGGTGAGGTTTCACATGAGGCTGCTTCAATGGCTCCTAGCATCACAGTGGTCTCTGCTAACACACCCAATGTCTTATCCAATCCGCATAACAAATCATTGCTAGCAGATCTGAGCTGGTGGATGAAGCCAGAGAAAGAATTATGGAGTCGCTCTTTTTGATCCCCTCAGCCCAAGGCCATAGTGACCACAGATGCATCCCTGATGGAGGGGGGCATTTTCATGTAAAGACGGTCCTAGGCACTTGGTCCCCCTTAGGGGCCAATTTGCATATGAACATCCTAGAACTGAGGGCTGTGCTTTTAGCATTCCAAGCATTCCAACCTGCCCTTCCATCAGGGGATGATTCCTATCCAATCAAACAACATGTCCGTCTGGTACATCAACAAACAGGGAGGAACCAGATCCTGTCCATTATGTCGGGAAGCCCTGAGAGTATGGCAATGGGTGATCACCTCCAACCGCTTTCTGATAGCAGTACACATTCCCGGGAGTTGCAACATGATTGCAGACAAACTGCGCAGATGTATTCTTCTGCCTCTCGAGTCGTCTCTCAATCCTATAGTAGTGACAGAGATCTTTCATCATTGGACTCAGCCTTGCTACAACCCGTTTGCATCTCCCACAAACCACAAATGCAGCAGCTACTTTGCCGTAATCCCCCCTCTGGGGGAGTCCTCGACAGATGCTGTTCTACATGATTGGCTCCTGGGACTGCTTTATGCCTTTCCTCCCATTCCCCTAATACCCCAGTTCATGAAGAAAGCATTACAGTTCACCTTATTGGCCCCATCAAGTCTGGTTCCCATTTCTTTGGCCTCACCTAGTTCACCGTCTGTGAGCTCTGGATCCAACTGTGGGACTCCTGTCACATCCACAGGGACTGGTCTATCCTAACCTACCAACTCTCAAGTTGACAGCTTGGTACCTCCACTTCTGGAAATAGACAAAATAATCTATCTTCCTCAGTGCAAAAGATACTTCTGGCTTCCCATAAACCTTACACCAGGAAACTTTATCTTAGTAAATGGAACAGATTTGTGATCTGGTCTCAAGGAGAAGGGCTAGACCCCTTTTCATCCTCTATTAATAAAGTGTTGGAATATTTGTCAACTTTACTCCAATCAAGAGCTTCAGCTTCTACTATTAGGGTTCATTTGGCAGCAATCTCAAACTTCCATAATGGCTTTGATGATTTTTCCCTGATATTTCACCACCTCTGCAAAACATTCCTAAAAGGAGTTATACATTTGAAGCCACATTTTAAAGAGCCCATTGAACCTTGGAATGTGACATTAGCCTTACAAACTTTGACTCTTCACCCCATTGAGCCAGCAGCTACCTGTGATATCAATTTTTATCTTGGAAGACCTTATTCCTAGTGGCCATCACTTCAGCCAGGAGAATATCAGAATTGCAAGCCTTGTTTGTGAAGTGCCCATAATCATTTTTCATAAAGAGAGAGTATCCTTTAGGACTAACCCCTCCTTTCTACCCAAAGTTGTCTCAGAGTCAAACATTAACCAATCCATTGATCTGCCAGTTTTCTTCCCAAATTTTTCAAACAAAGGAGAATATTGTTTGCATTTGTTGGATGTACACAGACAATTACATTTTTACCTGGACAGAACAAAATCCTTCAGAAAATCGGACCCAACTGTTCCTGTCTTTTTCAGGCCCTTGACTAGGAAAACCAGTTTCTAAAATCACCTTATCGAAATGGTTGAGAGATTGTATCACCTTTATTTATCATTAAAATAAAATGAGTTTATCAACTAAAGTCAAGGCTCACTCTACCAGGACTGTCTCCATTTCAGTGGCCTTTCATTCTAGAGCCTCCATGGATGACATTTACACAGCAGCTATGTGGGCTACCTATCATACCTTTATCACTCATTACAAATTGGATATGGTCTCCAGGGGAAGGCATACTTTGGCTTCGTAGTGCTCAGGAATATCCTTCCATAGGGTCTCCCGGGACATACAGTAGATAGGGACTCTGTCCCAACTGTCATGAATGAATGAAGATTGACATCAGATAAAGAAGTTATGCTCTTACCATAACATTCCATCTGTGTTGTTGATCTTCATTCATTCTTAACATCCCGCCCTCCTACCCCCTGCAAAGGCTCCTGGGGGTTTGGAACTAGTCCTGGTTCAGTAGTAGGGCAGGTGCTCAGACAAAGCTTCCGCTTTTTGTTTTTTCTATGGGCAAACTTGATCTGAAGGGAAGAGGAGCGAGGCACTATGTGTAACCTTAGCTCAAGAGTTTTCTGGCTGGCCCAAGCTTGTTACAATGGCTGAGTCTGTTCCAAGGATAAAACTGAAACCCAACTGTCAAGAATGAATGAGGATCGACAACACAGATGGAACGTTATGGTAAGAACATAATATTTTTTTCCTGCCTTCTACCCTAATTTTTTAATAAGGGTGAGAATATGCTACATCTTTTAGCTGTACAGACAACTACATTCTTATCTCCACAGAACAAGACATTTTAAGCCTACCCATGCATCCAATCACTAACAAGTTCTTGTACTCTTGATAAGTGTAAGCAGGAGCTTGGGAGATGAATCATTTACAATCGGGGGACTGGGAAATGAACCCTTTACAGACTGCCTGTGTCTGTTAGAGATATCGGTGCCAAACCAGGAGAGAATTTCCTGTTTCCCATCCAGTTGTCCAAGTTACACATGAATTTGGCTAGGGAGGAACTCTGCTTCACATGAATGGGAACCTGCATCTACTTCTTTACTGCCTCCTTCTGCCATGACAAACAGACCATTCCATTTTCTGATTTGCAAGGAGACAATTCGAGAATACAGCAGTTTTGTGCTGATAACCAGTCAGAAGCAGTAGTTGTTTTGATCAATTGGCAGCCAAGATCATTATTATGAAAGTTTAAGATACAGTGCTAAGAAAAAACATGGGACATCATCATTGTAAATTAATTAATAATTCTGTGAGTGACAGAGGTAATGTGACTTTGTCCATGGCATATAAGTCCAGAGTACACAGAGGTCCCCAGTGGTGTATTAAAGAGCATCAGTCTGAATAACTGTTCTCAATTAGCATTTACCAGTTGGCTAGCAGTGGATGTTTTTGCATCAGAAGGACCTCCAATTGTTTTGTTTTCTGACTGATTGGCTTCTAGTGGCATTGATTTTGTTCATGGTTTGGGTATTCCTGTATTTGCAGGCCCTGGTGATCTTAAATGTGGAGAAGTCCTATTTGAACAAGACCCAGAAGTTTGTATTTCTCATGGCAGGACTGGACACTTTTCAGTGCCATTCATTCTTGCTGCCAGGAGGGTTCAAGAGTTCAGACTCAGCTCCTGCAGAGTCAATATAATTTACCAAGTCTTCCACAGATTTCAGACCCTTGTTGCTGAATTTGGAGTGATGGATGTTGCTCACTCTTCGAAATGTAGGACTTCACTTCATGCACAGAACCCATCGCAGATTAAGAAAAAAGGATGCTTTGCAGGTAGTTTGGTGAGTTTTCATAACTCCTCCTTGGCTCAAGAAGTTGGACCCCCAAGAAAAGGCTCCATATAAGCCAGCTATTACTACAAGCTTGTGTTCTTGCCTTGAAGGCTCTGGAGGAGGAGGAGCTGAGGTCAGATTCTCTCCTTATCCAGTTCAAGAACCAGCCCATATTATAATAGGCAAACAGGACAGACAGTGCATGCTGGTAGCTCCTGTACAGATAGGCACTGTGGGTCTGGCAGTGGTTCAAATGCAGCTTCATCAACATTGAAGTGCTTCCCATTCATCTTGGGATTAGTGAGTCTGCTGAAAGACTCACTGAGCTTAATTTTGGTCTTTGAGAGTCCCCTCTGGTCAGTCTTAGGGAAGAGAACACCAGCTTGTTTGCCACTAAAGAAAGTTCACTCCAGGGATCATTCCAGTTGCCCTACTGGATATGGGCACTGCGAACTAACATCGGGTGGCACGGTGCCTGGGCAATTTTTTGGGGGCTAGACTTGTAAAGGCTGCAGGGCCATTAGCCTAGTTTACACCTATGAACTAAAGAGAATGTGGTTCCACAATCCCCCCCCACACACACACACTGCTCAGTTTGGGAGGGCAAGGGAAAAGTGGAAGACATAATGTGGTGTTGTCAATCTCGCCTTTATTCTTACTGATGGGTCGGATCCATCTTGGCCTGTACCAAAGCTCAAGGACTTCAACAAAGCTTATGGGCTCCCTTCCCTACCCATAATGCAGTTTCCCAACTCCCCCAGATTTCGTTTGCTGCGCTGTGAGTAGGATACTTCTAGCAAGCTCTGGGCTAAGTCATTTATCTTTACAATATCATTGCCAGTTTATAGTTGTTTTTTGCTTAATCACTCTTAATTCTTGTTAATTGTTTGCCAGATTTACTTGTTAAATTACCTTTCCCTTATCCTTAAAGCCCATTTAAGTTAGAGGGCCTTTGTGTAATACCAGTTTAAGTTAGAGGGTATTTTTTTACTTTCCTCTCTTTTTTGTTGTTTAATAACTGCTCATTTTAGTTAGAGAGCAGTTATTTAACTCTCTTTTAAGTCCATTTAAGTTAGAGGACTTGAACCCCTCCCTTTCCTTTTCCTTAGTGTTATGGTTGTTGAAAAAAATAAAAAAGTTGAGATGATCTTTTTTATTTTCTGTGTTTGTTGTTAGATATCAGGTATTTCCTTAGCTCAACAATATGTCCCAGAAAGACACCAAACCAGTAGGTTTTAAAAAAATGCGAAACATGTAGTAAAAAGATGCCCCTCAGTGACTCTCACACCTTATGTGTGTACTGTTTGGGGCCTCTTCATTTGCAGGAGTCTTGTTCCATATAGCATGCCTTCAACCAGAGAACACCTATGGAATGGAAAAACAAATTGATTTTGAAGGAGTTATTGAAAACCCCATTCTCTGAGGTTATTTCTGTAGATCCCACCTCTCCAAAATCAGACAAATCAGAGAGGTTGGGAAAACGGCCTTTTTCGGCTCTAAAATCTGCCTCTGAGCTGAAGGCCAAACTACCAAAAGAGTCTGCTCCGACACCACCTATAGAACAGGCTTCAACCTCCGGAGCAGGGACTTCCTCAGAGCAGATGCAGTCAGTGGCTCTGTCAACTTCTCCTCCTTCGGCTCCGAAAGCTCCCTTTCTTGAAGAATACCACTACCAGAGCCGATTTCCATCTTTGGAGTCGATTACTCCTCGGCTCCCTTCAGTGTTCCTAACCAGATCTATGTCTCCAACTCTGTGTACAAGGTTGACTAGGAGCCTTTCAGATGAAGATGTGGATCGGGTAGTGCAATGGCTTCTTAAGACACCTGCCTTAGCCAAGCTGCTTCTGGATCTGAGCCCAAAGAAGTCAGATCAGTCTCATCACCCCCTCAGCACCTACTTCTCCTCCGATCTAACATTTGCTATCAGAACTGGAAGACTCTGACATCCAACTGGTGTCTGTTTAGGGTCCAGGGCTTGTTGGCACCTTGGATCCGATGCCCGCCCTGAGCGTCTCCATCCATTCAGAGCAGGAGACCTCTGGGAGCCAACACTCATCGGTCAAGTCCTCTGAGCCAGCTTGGATCTCTTTGGATCCGACTCTCTTTCTTGGGGCCTCGGCTCGGATGGGTTTGCTCCCGCCTCTTCTTTGGCGCTTCTGTCCCCTGCTCTGCAGGCTCTCGTATGCAGCAGATGGAGTGAGTAGTGCAGCAGGTTCAGGCATCTCTATTGGGAGACATGCTTGGATGTGCCTTTGTAATTTTGCTGAGGCCTTTAAGTCTTCCTTTGTTAATGCTCCCTTTGATGGTTCAGCACTCTTTGGACCTAAAGTTGGAGAGACACTGACCAGGTGTGAACAAGAGGGTAAGACTTTGTCTGCCATTGGAGTATGTTTTTCCACTCCCACTAGACCATTTTCAATGTGGATGACTGGCTCACAACTACCCCCACCAGGCATCTACTGCTACAGGCCAGGGATTATACTCCACCTGTGCTCCTCCATAGGTATTACCATAAACTATGAAAAGTCTGCCTTAGAGCCATCTCAGAACTTAAATTTTATAGGAGTGGTCATAGACACAATCATGCAGATAGCAAGACTCCCTCCCAACAGGCTACACGATCTTCCTTTGCATGCCAGATTTTTGATCAAAAGAACTCGAACCTTGGCAAGACAAATCGTACAACTTCTAGGAAAGATGGCAGCTTCTACAGTACTTGTCCCTCTAGCTCACCTTCATATGAGGATACTTCAATGGTTACTTTCCACACAATGGTCGATCCTGGAATTACCGATGTCACACAAAATACTTATAACAAATTCTTGCAAGCAAGATCTGGAGTGGTGGATTCACTCCCCTTCAGTGTCTCAGGGCCATCCCTTTATGTTCCCCAAACCTCTAGCCATAGTGACCATGAATGCTTCCCAGATAGAGTGGGGGAGTGAAGCATTGTCTGGGGAAGACAGTCCAAGGCATCTGGCAGGAACACAAGACTCATTTGCACGTAAACATCCTAGAGATGAGAGCAGTGCTCCTAGCATTGCAAGCATTTCAGAACACTCTCCCTCTGGGAACTATAGCAATTCAGACAGACAATATGTCTGTAGTCTGGTATATAAACAAGCAAGGGGGAACAAGATCTTACTCTCTTTGTCGAGAAGCCGTAAGGGTCTGGCAATGGGCAATGTCCTCCAACCGCTTTCTAATTGCAGTGCACATCTGGGAGAAATCCAACGTGATTGCAAACAAACTCAGCAGGGCCATAATATGGCCACACGAGTAGTCGCTCAATCAGGAAGTAGCGGAAGAGATTTTCTGAAAATGGGACCAGCCTTGCTGCGACCTTTTTGTATCACCTCCCAGTGCCAATTGCAACAACTATTTTGCCCTGATCCTCCCCATGAGGGAGTCTCCAAGGCATGTACTCATTCACAATTGGCCTCCGGAACTCCTATATGCTTTCCCTTCAATTCCTCTGATTCACAAGTTTCTGCAGAAAGTAAGCTTGTTGGAGACCATGATAATCCTGATTGTCCCCTATTGGCCTTGTCAGACCTGGTTTCCCTTCCTCCAGCCTCATCTTCTGGATGAACCATGGATTCTGGACCCAGTTCCGGATCTACTGACACATCCAATGGGAATGGGTCACCCCAGTCTTCAAACCCCAAACTGACAACTTGGCTGCTCCAAATGTCAGGTTTCCTCTTCTTTCCTCAGTGGTAAAACATATCTGGTTTCCTCTCATAAAGTCTCTACACGGAGGTTATACAAGAGTAAATGGTGTAGATCTGTTCATTGGGTGAGTGATAATCAATTAGATCCTTTTTCTGCACCCATACACTCTATTGTCAAATTTCCAGCTAAACTTTTTCATGAAGGCGCTGGTGCATCCACTATTAAGGTTCAGTTAATGGCAATTTCCAATTTCCATGTAGGGGAAAATGGTACTATAATTATGTCTCACAGGCTTTGTAAAGCCTTTTTGAAAGGCACTTCAGTGATAAGACCTCCGTACAAAAACCCAACTCCACCATGAAATCTTAATTTAATTTTAATAGGCATCATTCGTCCTCCCTTTGAACCTACAGCCACATGTGATTTAAAGTTCTTATCTTAGAAAACACTCTTTCTAGTGGCTATTACTTCAGCCAGAAGAGTTTCGGAACTACAAGCTTTGTCTGTTAAGCCTCCATACCTGATTTTTCATAACGATAGAGTTTCTTTATGCACTAATCCCTCCTTTCTCCCAAAGATTGTGTCAGAAAGTAACCTCAACCTATCTTTTGAGTTACCAGTTTTCTTCCCTAATTTCCAGAACAAAGGAGAATACTCGCTTCATCTTCTAGACATCCACAGGCAATAAGTTTTCTGCCTACACAGGACTGCAGACTTTAGGAAATCTTAGTCTGACACTAGAAAAGGTTTGTCGGTTTCAAAGTCACCTTATCTAGATGGCTAACTTCCTGTATGTCCTACATTTACAGTGCCAAGAATAGAACTCTTCCATTTCCTGTTAAATCTCATTCTACCATATCGATAGCTACTACTTCAGTTTTCCAAGCAAGGTTGCCCATGGGTAATATTTGTGCTGCAGCCATGTGGGCAAAACCTCATACCTTTATCATTCATTACAAACTGGATTTGACCTCCAAGAGTAGAGCTTCTTTTGCTTCTATGGTTCTGAGGAGTATTCTCCCATGAGCCACCCAAGGGTACAGTTGCCTAGGAACAGTCACGTCAGTGAGAATAAAGGCAAGCTTTGACAACAACACATGAAGTTATGTACTTACCATAATGTTCCATGTGTGTTGTCCATCTCATCCTTTATTCTCACAACCCACCCTCCATGCCCCCTTCCAGATAACCTGGGAAACCGACTAGACATGAGATCTGTCCCTCTATATAGCTTTAGAAATGCTACTACTACCCCCCCTCATAACTATTATATATGAGTGCTTATGTAATTTACCTTTTATGTACTATTATTATTGCTTCTATCTGGGGCAAATAAAATCTGAGGGAGTTGAGGAAACTTCATTATGGGTAGGGAAGGTAACCCACGAGCTTTGCTGATGTTCTCGAGCTTTGGTGCATGCCGAGACGGATCCGACCCATCAGAGCCGACCCATCAGTGAGAATAAAGGACGAGATGGACAACACAAATGGAATGTTATAGTAAGTACATAACTTCTTTTTCTCTCTCATGGCAAGTGAAAATTCCATTATTCTGGATTTCTTGCCTAATCACAAAAATTACAGTACAGAAGGATCACAATTTATCTGTTCTGCAGAGCAAGGGATGAATTCTGTCTTTCTGTCATGACAAGGAAGATTCTGGCATACTACCATTCCACTGGATTCCATGACAAATCACAGAAATCAGAGAAGAAAGACTAGGCTTATATTCCAGTCTTCTTGATTGCAATTAATGGTGTGGTTTCAGGTTATTAGGTCCATTGCCTTGCAGAAAACTATTCAAGCACAAGCTAAGTAAGTCCCCCCACCAACAGTTATGGAGGTAATCAGCTCGGCTTCAGGCTGATGGCATCTGGTATCCTTCTGACAGGAGTATTAGAAATTGTAATACCCATCCGTAACCTTTGCATTAAGCACTTCATCCAAGTCAAATGCTTCTGTTTCAAGAAGGGATATAGTATCTAGCACAGTATCCCTGTCGCCTTTCATCTTCTCTTTTCCTCTCTCAGAGCTACTGAAAGTTGACGTACTTTAGAAGTTAATGCAAATATTGTACATTGCGGTCTTGTTTACTGTACTGTACATATACAGTTTTTCTATTTAATCTTTACTACTCTGTTATTGCTTACGTTTCTGCCTTTTTTTGTGAAATGTTCTGTACTTCACCCAGGCTAAGCCTGAAATTGTGGTTAGTCTTGATCACTACTCCAGTAAACAAATAAAAATCAGTCAATCAGTCTTACTTTTTCTACTGGGTGGAAGAATTCTCCATTTGGGTAGAGAACTAGCCTAGACTGCAACACTAAGTTAATTTGCTGATTGTTCTGGCTTTTCTGCACATCGCTACCTAATGGAAGTCAGGACATTGGTTTAACACCAGATAGTCAAGTGGTTCCTTAAAGTGGTTTTGCATCTTCTACCATGTTTGAATAATTACATTCTTTCTTAAAGCCTGAAAATATTGATTGACGAGCTTGTCTGTCCTCATCTCAGACTTCTGTTTCAGTCAGTATCTCTCAAGTTCTTCTCTTAGAAGATGCTTTTTTTTTCTTTTTCAAATTCCACTTTATTCCATCTTTCTGCCTGTAGACCAAAAGCTTTCCACAGTCTATAGGCCTCTGTTTCTTTAGGGTAAAAGCCAGTTGCAGACCCATCTTTTGGGCTGCCAGTGGGTATTTTTTAATAGGTTCAGCCTAACCCCACTCCTTAGTGGTGAGGAATTGTGTCACTGCAAAGCGACTGCCTATACCATTGATATGAAGGTGTGCCCACTCCTTGACACTTATCCTCACAGGCTATTGCACTGACTTGGGCAGACCCACTCCTTCCCTGTGAGACCTATTCATGGGAAAGAAGACTACTGCACTCCCCTGAAGCACCAGGTCACTAGAAGTATAAGAGCCACCACAACCCTCCTTCCCAGGCAAGTGCACCAGCAAAAGTCATGCATCCCCCTTTCCCTGGTTCTTCCTACTTCACAAGTTGAGGATTGATCTCAGATCATCAGGTACTCTCTCAGGGCTGCATCTCTCTGTGCTACAGAGCTGGGATGGCATATGTTATTTTGGTGGTCTTCACATACATCTTCTCATAGGATCCTGGAGCTGTAGGCCGTTATTTATAGCTGGCCATATTTAGTCTTACACAAGTATCAGGTGTCATTTAGGACCATCCTATGTATATTTTTTCCAAAATGTTATCACAGTTGTCTTTAAACCACTCCATTCATTTCCTACCAAAAGTGATATCAGTTTTCTTTAAACTACTCCTTTCATTTCCCTGTGTTGTGAAGATACAGGAGGAAAAGATGTTCACAACGTGGACACACCCTACCAACTTTGTTTTTTTTTTTTTTTACCCGAAGAAAGAGTATGAGTTCAGAACAGTGGAGCTACTGTTGTTTATTTTGCTTCAGGTGGGGAGGGTTTGCAATGGTTAGGGAAATTATTTTAGGTGGATTGCTAACTAGTATATTTTGCCATCCAACAATCAACCACACATTAGAAAATGCTGCTGTTAATGGCCACTTCAGTAGGATTTTTTCTGCTTCTAGTACTTGCTTCAGGAATCTCCCCAGTGAATATATATGACCACTTGGCCTAGATTTCAGACATTCACCAGACATTATTTTAGGAAATAGGCTTTCTTCTGTGCTTCATTATTACATAATTCAGCCTCTTAATGTCTGCCTTTTAGCCATTCTCTGGTCCTTGTCTTCTTTGAGGTTTTATAGCACTTGAGATCTAGATAGGCTGTGTGAACCACCTTACCCTCACCTATGACTTTGGTGACTGCTTCAAAGAAGTCTATCAGGTTTAGGAGACATGATCTGCATTTTACAAACCCAAATTGGGTGGTGTACAGAGTTTGGAGATTATCAATGTCATTGCTTATAAGTTCCATGATGATGCATTCCATAGCCTTGCAGACTAGGCTCGTCAAGCTAATGGGGTGGTAGTTCTCAGGATCCAAGGTGGCTCCCCATTTGTGAAGTGGGATGACTGTCACTGTGCGCCATCTGCTAAAAGAACATTTTTTCTATCTAAACAAGGGTACTTGTTAGATAAACAGCTCAAAATAATTTCCACACTCAGTTTTTATTTTGTTTAACCCTTAACTTGATACTGAGTCCTGTGTTGTGTCAGAAGTTTATCAAGAATAAAACATTAAACAGTTAAGTTTTTTTTACCTTACTGAGAAAAATGTTTAAATGCAATGCTTCAAAATATTTCATAATAGCAGTCAGGTAAGCACAGAGAACAGTCTTCCTCAGGTTTGGTGAAAATAAAAAAGAACAACACAAATCCTCAGAGACCGAAGTATGTAAAGTGTAAATTTTCTATAGCTTTTGATGATGAGGCTTCTAGTTTGACAGCTCCAGAAACAGTGTCTTCAAAGCCAGTCTAGAAGCCTCTGAAACAGATCTCATGTGTTGATTCTTTTGACTTTAAAGTTAAGTCTACAACAATGTTGTCCCCACCTTTGCAAATCCTGGTCCAAGAAATGACTAGCAAACTATTCAAAGTCTGTGACAGCCTTTGCAGAGACTTGGTGTGCGTATTTTTGGATAAAAACTGAAACTCCCAGTTGATTAGAAGCAGTTTCTAAGCAATGACCTATTCATGTCTCTTCCACATCTAGCTCTAACAGCTGTAATGCTGACCTTTGTTTATTTGCTCTTCCCCCATCTAATATTGCAAGGTGATGTATGAAGACACCCATCCATAATCTGAGACTGTATCTTTCCCAGATCAGAACAATTGAAGGTCTATAGGAGAAGTGCATACTTCTGTACATGACCAGGGAGAGAGTTTCAATCTTTCACCAGCGACTGTGAGGGTAGCAGGAGAGTAAGAATGAGATTAAGAAATCCCCTCCCTTATATCACCAATTGAAGATAAATGCTATGCATTTCAGTTTAATCCCACAACAAAACCAGACTCAGAAGACAGTCCTCGAATCATCCCCCAAAAGACAGTATCTTGTCTGAAACTGTGATCTGTATTAGGGAAATTTTGGATGGCCTTCAGGGGGAGCCGTCATCTCCAAAGAAATGTTATTTAAAAATGACAAGGTTAAAGCAAACAAAATGAGTTGTGACTTCTTTATTTAAAGATACATTGCAGCCTGTCAGAACGCTGGCGTACATAAACCTGTTTCTAAAGTGACTTGACCAGGTGGATGGGAAAGATTTGCACAACCACCTAAATCTAACCCATGCTTGATGCTAATTTCTTCCTCCTCACACCAGAAGTCTGTAGTGATGGGAAATCCAGACTTTTAAACAGATATGTCAAAAATGTTTACGCCTCTAACAATCTAGCTTCCTTTCAAAGTTCAGTTCTGAAACAGTTGGAGAAATATTTCTAAAGCTTAGTGTGTGCAAACACAGAAAAACTGGAAAAACAATTCCATTGTATATCAGATTGGAAGGCACATGCTTAAGTGCAGTTATAGAACAGTAGTTGTATAATCTAGGGCCTCTGCACCTTGGGCAGTACTATGAATACATATCTAGCTTAGGACACTTTCATATACAGAGGATGTAGAAGTATAGTTACTTGATGTAACAATCTGCTCAGCTGCCTTATTTTGCAAACCAGAAAGCAATTTTCTGAGAGACCGGGAGAGAAAGGAGAAGGTCTAAAACTGCTGCTAGCCACTTATTTCTTACTTCAAATCCAAGACTATAGAGGAAAGGACAGTTTCTACCTACTCCTTTATATTGAGTCATGTCAAAGCATTAACACATGGGATTTTGATGACAATTCTCTGGATCAAACCCCCATTCTTTTAAAGTTTTCTCATCATTTAGCAGTCTGGGAAACGGTAACCTCAGGCAATTTCTTCATAGACAATTTCCTTAAGGTTATACTATATAATTTCAGTATAGGCCCTATTCCATTTCAATACCACATACAGTCTCATAACAGAAGCAGAAACCTTTGTTTTAGAAAAGCAGCTGTAACTGAGAAAGGTAATACAGTGACTTCTAGAGCTCAAAAGAATTCTACTCCAAACATTTTCATCCCAAAGAAAGACAGACCATGGAAACTATTTCTAAATGTGTCAAATCTGAACAAGTTTGTAATCTCAAAGAAGCTAAAACTTGTGACCCTAAAATCTAATCTTTCTGTGACAGAAAATAAATCTTTTTTTGGCAATTCTGAATATGGAGGGTGTATGTCTGCATATACAGATAATGCCTTCAAACATGAACTATTGGAAGCTTCAGGCTGCTGATTCTCACTTTGAATTTGGGCTATTATTTGACTCCAGCTCAACTACTAACATTTTGGGGTATCATCAATACACACTTTTAAGGTACTCTGACTAAATCAAAAATGTTTGCAACAGAGGAAAAACAGAAATCTAGAAACTGATGAAGGCCTTTTCCTCTGTTCAAGCAGTGACATTTGTCAGTGCGGTCACTCAGAAATGTTAGTACTTGCATTCTTGCATACCCATGAACCTAGTGCAAGACTGCAAATGAGGAGAGCACAGCAGAACTTGAAAGTCATTTGGAACCTGTCCAACTCCTTAGAGATTTTGATTCTTGGTTTTGGAAATAGAAAATATTGTAATATTGACTTCCTTAGAAGTCTAGATCCTCTGAGCTGCCCAAAACCAAGATATTTGTATTATTTAATTTATACTTGAGGCAAATCTTGTCTAGTCCTCTTTTAAAATTCACACTTCTGACATCTTGATAGATATTTCTGTCCAGCTCAACTGTAGAGTTGTCTACTATCATGACAGATCTTAGCTGACAACATTTTCCACTCCAAAGCTTCTCCAGTGCTTCAGCTCCTCCCCTCTCCCAAGATGCAGTGTATTCTTGCTTTCACACAGATCTCATTTGCCTCAAAGATCCTGTCATCCAGCTCTCATCTGCATTGCTTATATAAGTGAAAATTTCTGTTTCATGTTTCACTTTTCTGTGATATTTATCACTCCTTTTGATATTCTTATAGTGTTTGGTATTTGTCAGACTCTGTAATCGACTTATGTTTTTTTTAAATGTGTACTCTTCTCCTGTCTTAAGACAACCAGGGACTTCCCAAGTCGGTGTTACTATGTTAAACTTCTGACAGGAAATTTTCATAATTTTTATTTTTTTCTCTGTCCCATCTGTGGTACTTCCATTTGTTCATTTTGCAATTGTTTATATAATCATGTTATGTTTGCTTAAAATTACATAATTAGTCATGGAGAAAACTTTGGAATTTTGCAATTGCACAAAGTGTTGGCACAAAATCTCGCCCTAGGACACACACAAGCTTTGTGTTGTGTGTCTGGAACAGGAACACTTACAAGCTGAATGCACGATCTGTAAGACCACTGGACCTAATTCCTTCTGGACAAATAAGAACAAACTAATTTTGAAGGGTCTTCTCCCTAAAATAGTTGGAAACAAAGCTGATAACATCTCATCCCAAAGAGAAAAGCAAAGGAACAATGCACAGGACTGATTAATAGAGAAAGACAAAAACAGAGAAAAAGACAAAGGAAGGAAAAAGAGAAATACGCACCAAACAGACTCTCTGTCCTTCTCTGGCTCCAAATATTACCAAGTTATCTTCTCCTACTGTACATTCAGCTGCATGCTGATTAGAGCAGGCTATTTCTAGACCTGTGGTGTTGATGGCTGTCAACATCAAGACTATTGTTACCTGGACAAGTCACCTATCAAGGACTATTCTCCGAGCAGTAGATCCTCAATGGGAAAGCTCCCTGGGTTCCTGAACTTGAGACCTCTCTCTGTGTTTTCTCCCTTAGGTTTACCAGTGGCATAGTGGACATTGTGATCAAATGACAAGGGAATTCATCGAGGCTTAGATATATATTGGTGCCATCCCATTCCCCTCTGGATGTATGGTGGATAGGGTTGGATTACCAAATTCTGTGTCTATCGCTCCTTCCCTGGCACTCATTTTGCTGTTGGCAATCTCATAGCTAAAACCTATCCCAGATCACCCCTCACCAGTGTCACTGGATTGCCATCAATTGATATTATCTATGCATCTGACACACTCGATTCCAAAGGATTCACAGCTGACTGTGTCTCTGTGCCAAGTTGATGACCATAAGTTGTTGGTGCCAACTGTGGTTCTGACCTTTTTGGCTGCGTTTTCTCTGTCAGGGTCCTCAATGCTTGATACATTTGCTCTGATTTCAATCTCAGAGCAAACCAGCCCTTCAGTATTGGGGGTATGCCACTCAGTTCAGTTCCTTCCTTCTTTTCTTTGTAGATGGAGATGGTTCTGGTTGATATATCCTCTTGGCCATCAAGGCCCACATCAACATTCAGGTACTTCAAGATGATTACTACAGGAAGAGGGATGCACCCTTGGTTTTGGCTCCACCCTCAGGAACCAGATCATCTGAGTCATTGACCCCACATCTTTGGCCCAAGGGCGGTCCATTTCTGATTACCTCAAAACCATCCTTTATCTAGGTTCTAGGGACACTTCTGGACCATTGGATAACTCACCTGCCAGAGGTTGACATGAAGTTTCAGTGCAAAAGAAGACAAATTGTTTCCCTGACAAAATCACTTACACTGGTCACTGACCTTGATGAAGGGGATCTCTACGTAGTCTGTCTTGGGGAGATCATGGAAATGATTTTTCAGAGAGGACTTGGCCCCCTTAATCCCTTTTGTAGTATGAGGAGGTGTTCAAGCCCAGTTCAGAGCTGGTACCCCTACTTCTTGGGTGACCTCATTGATAAGGTGGTGGAGAGGGCATGTTAAGAACCTGATGTGGTAGAACTTATTCCCTGCAGACCAGATAGAATTTTGAGACCCCCCCACCTAAGAACTGACTGTATTGGAGCAAGGGCCCTCTGATTGTTCTGTTGTAGCTGCAACTGCCACTAAGAAGGGGCTATCAGAAGAGACCTCTGTGGTACAGCCTCCTAATAAGGAGCCCAAGATGATGGATGTTATCAGAAAGTGTGCTTACATTTTGGGAACCTTTTCCCTGAAGGTGATAAATTATAATGTACATATGACCAGGTTCCAGAAGTATCCACCTGAACAAACCTTAGATTCCCTCAGGAGACCCACATCCACACACACACACACACACACACACACACACACACACACACACACACACACACACACACACACACACACACACACACACACTAATACACTCCCACACACCAGGAAAACAGGTGGAAACTCGGGTATTATGTTGTCCATTACAAATCTGTCCAGGAGGCTGCTTTATAGTGCAACAGATGAAGCAGCCAGCATAGCAAGGACTGGCATTGCTATGTGCTGAGATGACTGCTTGTACTTGAGTGACATTACAGACAACTTCAAAGCATGTTTCATTAATGCTCTTTATGATGGATCATGTCTAGTCCAAGGAATAAAGAAACCTTACTGAAGAGAGAGCAAGTGGGAAAAACATTATCTGTCGTGGCAGTATACTTTGAAACCCCTCAAAGGTCCTATTCAAGGAAACAGGAGGGTAGCAAAGGGCTCTGGTTTAAAGAATCCTGATGCCTGACCTTTCAGTCTTCTTTAGACAGGGTTCCTCAAGGCAGAAGGGGTCCTTTAAGAGCCATCACAAAGGACAAATGGGTGAAGAATGTCATATCCAGAGACTACATCATGCCATTCATTTTGTCCCCTAACAAACTTCACTGCCTCTTCCAGATGTTCCACCATAGCAAAAAAGGGCAGCAGTTCAAGAAATCATTTCAACTCCTGCAAAAAAGAAGTTATCCAGGAGGTCTCACCAGACCAAAAAAATCCATAGCTAATCAATATTCTTTTTAGTGCCAAGGAAGACACAGGATGTCAGACCCATTCTGAATCTCAGTGGGCTAAATCTGTGTATGAAAAAGACAAAATTATGAATGGTCATAGTGCAGTCCGTCTTACAATTTCTACAGGAGGGGGATAAATGTGGTCCATAGACATTCAGGATACTTACTTAATCCTAGTACAAATACAAAAGAATCCCTTATTTCAGCAAGAGATCACTTGCTTGATTTATGGAAATCTCAGTAAACTTAGAAAAAAATTGAATGTGGAGCCAACACAATCCTTAATTTTCATAGGCTGTCACCTGAAGACTACAAAAACATTGCAAGACTTCAGAACAAAGGCTGCTTTCCCTTAGGTTAAAAATCATAAAGCTTCTAAAGTATGACTGTTCACTAATTTCCATAAAACTGTGAACACTGATCCCAATGGCAGCAGCTATTACTTTGGTTCCTCATGCCAGATATGACGCATGTTGCAGAGAGCACTCCACTTACAATGGTCCCAGTCCACTTACTCGCTTCAGTTTCCTCAACTATTATCCACAGTTTGCATGAGTCATCTAAAATTTTGGATTCAATCCCCCTAGTACAAGCAAGCTGTCTCCTTGTTCTTCCCCTTCCATTAGCCACAGTTACCATGGATGCCTCCTTTCCAGGGTGGGGGTGGGGGGCATTGCAGAGGGAAGACAGTTCAAACAATATAGTCTTAGTAAGAGGCTCACCTTTATATGAATTTACTGGTGGTGAGAGTAGTTCTCCTAACACATTCCTGGTTAAGGCTTCTAGTGGTTCACTTTGTTGTTGGGAATTTCCCCAGCTTAACCATTTAAGGAGTATCAGTTTACTCCTGCTCTCTTCCCCTATTCCTTTTTCTTTTCTCACAATGTCTGACAGTATTCAGGGTCCTCCTGCTTTTTCCACTTCCTAGTGATGACCTTATTAGCTACTGTCATAACTGGCTACATAATTGGGGATTTTCAGATCAAGATCTCTGCACAGTAGCAAAAGCTCTTTTTTTAACAGCATCCTATATCATACAGTCTTCCCAAACAGCCTCTGCAGCTTGCTTTTAGAGATCAAGTGAGTGCATTCTCCAAAAATTTGCAACCACACAACCCTTACTTCTATAATACAACCCCAACATTTGTCCAAGGCCAGTGGAAACATCTTCTGTAGCCTGCTGAGAGTGTAAAAGTATCTATGCAGACATTCCAAGGCAGAGATTTTGATTTTATTGCATACCTTGGGGCTATGCATATTTTTCCCAATTATCCTATGTGAGTTATAACCCTAATCTGTTGTTCCACTCCTTTCTAAGTTTTTCAGCTTGCCCTCTATATTTGTCAGTTAAGATTCTGTATACCCTTAACAGTAGCTTTCGAGCTGATGCTACCCTTGATCTAGTCTATTACAATAGTTTAACTAGATTTGGTTCATCAGCTTTCTACTTGGGATTTCCATATATTTATTTAGGTTAATCTATTAATCCATATGTGGCCAATGTGCCCTAATGGATAGATCAAATTCAGCCTTAACTTGATTCTGATCTCTGATACTTTTTCCTCTCAAGACCTTTTCCCAGCATCTAAGATCTGTCTGTAGTTCTCTACATCTGTGGGAGGCAGCCTTCCGTTTTGCATCCGCTGTCTTGTTAACCCTCATCCCTATTGGTGCAACCCATTCCTGGCCTGGTTAGATTTTTCATTGATTCATGACCTAAGAAGTATGTGATGGTGGTGGGGGTTAGGTTTCATGCTATATTCTGACAGCACTGAGTTAAGAAGTTGCACTGCTGTGTGGCAGTTGTTATAACAATAACCCATGGCTGGGTGTGAGTAATGCTGGATTTACCCACGGTTGTCATTACCACACCCAGCAGTGGGTTGTTGCTATTATACAACGATGTTAGTTTTGTGTTGTGTTATGTCTGTGGTGTTGCTATTTAGGTTTTTGTTTGCTTTACTTTGTATTCTTCCACTTTTTGTGAGATAAAATAGTCCATACTTTGACATACTTATCCACAGCCCCTCTGTTTTGTCTTGAACTTTTGAGAATTATATTGCAAACAATAGGAGGTGACATTGTATATAATATATATATATATATATTTGTTTTTTATTATTTCTTTTGAGGATGCACAACAAGCAATTGTTAAAAAAGTTTTAATGTAACGAGCAGTTGTTATGCACTTATAAGCACAAACTGTTACATTAATATATTGATCTTTTTCATAACAATAGTTCATTGTGCTAGCTGTACTTTCTAGCAATTCTGCAAGGGACAATCCCAGTGCACAAACACACACTGAGCAAGAAAGAGTATAATATTCACAGCATATTAACTAAAAATGTCTGTAGTCAAAAATAGTATTTGTAGATATCCTACAGTGCAGCGTGTTCAATTTTTCATAGCTATGTTTGCAGTTAATGAACTTGCTATCTGGTTAGTTTCAAGATGATTTCAAAATTTGCACCTGTATACATTTTTAAATTTTCTGTGCTGGCTCACTTTTCAGGCTGAGATCTTCCTGACATTTAATTTGAGCTGCCCTGATTCATGCTTTGTAATTGTTTAACAGGATCAATCGCAATATGCCGCTATAACAATCCAATAGCTCTTGCTAAGCTGCCACTTTATTTCTAAGCAAAACAAGTTGTGATTTGGAAGTTACTAACTTGGTACATGTAATGAAATGCTGAAACAGAAGCAAAGCCACACAGGTGAGTCAAAAGAGTTTAATGCTTCCTAGTACCTCGGCCCATGGCCTTCAAGGGAATGCATTACAACCTGAAACACTTCATTTTTAAACCATACAAATTGATTACACATCCAAACATCTCATTAAATAAATGCCACATTATTGACAAATTGCTGAATACACTTAGAGACAGCCTGTGAACTGTTCCCACACCAAAAATATTTTGGTATGTATTGCTATAAAAAATACTATACAAATTAAATTATATACGTTGGCTATGACAAATTTAGACAACATGTACCACCTCATTGAATCACATTAATAACATTAAATGTATCTTATCTACCAAATTTATACACATGTAGATATCAAAGAAATACATGTTTATACCTCCTGCTGCTGAAATAATGTCCCTCTTCTATCCAACATACATTCTGCCCCATCACCTTCTAGGACACAAATATTAACTTCCTGATTCAAACCTTTTGGCCTTGTGGTGTATTTTTTTAAGTTACTAACTTGGCTCAGCTATGTTCAAAAATCAAAAGTTGACTTCCTCATAGCTACACACGTTTCTTGCACTAAAGGAAATGTACACCAATCTAAACAACTAAATAAAGAAGCAGCATGAGTTATGCTGCTGTGTTTCTATCTACCAAGTCCACCACTCTTCTGATTTCTTAACAAAAACTTTGGATTATTCATTCTTTGTTTTAATTCAATAAATTCTGACAGCTAAACATGTAATTAAACTTAAAACTATTCACATTCTTAGGTGCAAATGAACTGTAAACTATGGATGTTATATTGTCCCATCTCGCCTTCATACTTGCTGGTTGGGTTCGGAGCCAAAACTCGCCTCTGACTCAGCCAATTTACTATAGCTCAAGAGCTTTTACTGGCTCGAGGCTAACCCCTATCCCAACAAGCCTAGCAGTAGCTACCCAGATCTCGTTTGCCGCTTGCACCATCGGGATTGTAACTATTGGCTCAGGCTAAGTACTTTTTTTTTCACTTAATCATTATTTTTCTCAAGGTTTTGTAGTTGTGTTGACTTGTTAGATTGTATACTGTCCCCTTTTATTCTAACTACCCCTTTCTCTGCTTATTGTAGGTGTTTTTGGCTGTTGTTTTCTGCTTAGGCCTTGCTTTCCCCTTCGAGCCTGTTTAAATTAGAGGGTTCTCATTCTTTTTCCCCACCCTTTCTGGGATAGCCATTTAAGTTAGAGGCTCTCCCATCGGGGGAGTCACCATTTAAGGTAGAGGCTCTCCCCCTTTTTCTTCTCCCCTTCACAAAAAAAAAAAGATCTTCCTTTTTTGTTGTTTGGGCTTCCTGTTACAACCTGGTTGTTATTGGTTGTTGTGTGCTGTTAGCTTATAGCTTTGTGGTTTTTTTTCTAGTACTGTGAAAAATTATTTTTGTCAAGTATTGCCATGTCCAAAGAGTCGAAACCCTCTGGGTTCAAAAAATGCGACTCGTGTTGCCAGAAAATGTCCCTTACGGACGGGCACATGAGTTGTGTATATTGTTTAGGGGCTGTTCACCTGCAGGACTCTTTCTTGATCTGTCATGCTTTCAGTTCCAGAGTCCTGCAGGAGAGAAGAAATAAGCTAATTTTGCATGGCCTTCTGAAGAACCCTCAAGATTCTTCATCTCAGGGTCCTCAGCCAGCTAAAGTGTCCAAGAAAAACACCAAGCCATCGGTTCCGAGTTCAGAACAGACAAAAAACACTGAAAACCCTTCGGCTCTGTTGGCTCCCATTGTTGGCTCCAACAAAGCTAAGTCTCTGGAGGCTCCATCTGTGTCCTTGGAGCCAGTCCGGACAAATAAGAGATCAAGGTCTCCTTCTTTGGAACTGGTACGCTCTGCTGCACAATCTCCTCTGTTGCATCCTGGAGCAGGCAGTCACCGGTCTTCTTTGCACTCCTCTCGGTCCTCCAAGCTTTTGGATTATGATGTGGAGAGAGTGGTCAACAGGCTCCTCAAGTCACATGCACTTGCTAAATTACTTTCAAGCCCAGCCCATAAGGAATTGGCTCCTTCAGCCCATCCAGCTTCTCCAGCGGATCCTCCTCCGACTCTCTAGAGCTTGGAGTCTGTATGCATGGAAGTCATGGTGGTGGAACTGTAGGCTCCAGTTTCTTCTCCTTTATCGGTTCCGACAACTGCCCCGATCTCCTCAGTATCTCAGTCCTTCAAGATATCTGGGCGCCAAAGTTCTCTTGCCAGCTCCGAGGTGGGAAGTGACATCAGACTCTTGCCCGACCCCATTCTCCCTCTCGGAGCTTCAGCACAGGTGAGCTTGGCTCCAACATTGGCCTCGGAGCCATCACTCCCAGTTCACAGGAGATCTCTGGGCTCTTCAGAGCTGGCGGCTGTTTTGACTTGGGACCGTGATGCCTTCAAGGTGATGAGGAGCATGCTGTCTCCTGAGACTTCCCCACCCTCGGTTCCATTGGCTCCTTCTCCCTCGGTGCCTGTGCCTGCCTTTGACCCTTCTCCTACCTCCAAGCAGGGGGAACCTGTGCCCCAGGATGCCCCACATTGGGTGAACCCACCTCTTCCAAAACCTCCCCTGAATATTCAGAAGAGGTCCCTCGGAAGAAGAATGTAAGAGGAAGCATCTAGCCTCCCCTGAGTCTATCACTTCAGATACAGAGTTGGATGAATTTGTCTCCTTTTCAGACATCTTGGAAATCCTTAGACAGAGGGGTGGCTGGAAGTCCTTAGCCCCTTCTGAGGACAAGTCTGTCTACCTGGATGCATTTGGTTCCCGACTCTCCACCTCTTGGGTGTCTCCGCCTTTTGACCCACTTTTGTCTGTAGTGAGTCGAAAGGCATGGAGCGCACCAGAGACCATAGAACCAGTTCCGTGGAGACCAAATAAATTTATTACTGCTCCCGAGGATAGGTCTTTCCTTTACAAAGGGGTCCCTGTTGATGCCATGGTAGTGGCAGCAGCCAATAAGAAGGAACTTGCGGAAACTTCTTCATCTCTCCATCCACCAAACAGTCTCATACGATGGACAGGTATGGGAAGCATATATTTTCTTCAGCAACCTTAACTCTCAGGTCGCTGAATTACTTGTCTCATTTCACACGACTGTAGAGGGATCTCTTGAAGGAGCTAGGAGATACCCTGCAAGATCCTACAGTTGAGGAGGTTGCCAACAGGCAGATTCCCTGCTTGCAACCTTGACCTCTGTGGTTAACTTCTCCATGAGGCTCATTTCTTATATGGCAAATGGAGTGAGTAGGGCAGCAGGTACTGGAGTAGCTTTGCAGAGACTGTCCTGGATTCGCCTTTGTCAGTTTGCGGAACCTTTCAAGTCTTCATTTACCAACACCCCCTTTGATGGCTCGTCCTTGTTCAGGCCTCAGGAAAAAGAGGCATTCACCAAGTGTGAACAGGATGGCAAGACTCTCTCTCTCTCTGCTGTAGGAGTCCATTTTTCCACTCCATCTTGACCCTATCTTGAAGGACAGATGAGTTGAAAGATGTGGTTCCAAAAATCCCAGGGAGCTTCACCTGACCCACGTGGAGATTTTTCCCCCATGGGCAGAGGGGGAAACAACAACAGAAGATGCCACCCTTGCGGCAGAGTGGGTCCGCAACAGAGATACTTTTTCTGCTAGACCCTTACAGCACTCCTGAAAGGAGGCCTGACTGTCCACCTCTGGAGGCAGTCGGGGGGCAGACTATCACTGTACCCAGCAGCTTCACAATCTATCACAAGAGAAACATGGGTACTGTCGATAATATTCAGGGGGTACAAAATTTCTTTTTCTCAGTCTCCCCCCTCAAATGTAAAATGTTCCATCCCAGATGTTCTACCCAGTCTTCAGGATTATGCAATCCTAGAGGTTCAAAGATTGCTAGAAAAAAGAGCCATCCAAGAAGTCCCTGCAGACCAAATTGGATCCATAACTTGCTCAAGGTTCTTTTTAGTTTCAAAAAAGACAGGGGACTGAAGACCCATTTTGTATCTCAGCAAGCTAAACCAATCGGTAAAAAAGACAAAGTTCTAGATGGTAACACTGCAGTCCATTCTTCCCTTCTTGGATCAGGACAATTGGATGTGCTCCATAGATCTCCAGGATGTGTACTACCACATAAAAATGGAGAGGCAATCCAGGAGATTCCTACACTTCTGGCTGGGAGCCAGTCATTATCAGTTCAGAGCCCTGCCCTTTGGTCTCACCACAGCCCCCTGGGTGTTTACCAAGTGTATGGCAGTGGTTATGGCTCACCTGAGGCATCTAGGATTCCAGGTGTTTCCATATCTAGGCGAATAGCTCCTCACTGCTACCACTGAGCATCAACTGATCAAAACACGGGACTTCACAATCCAAACTTGTTCCCAGTTAGGCATCACCATAAACTATGAAAAGTCTGCCTTGTTGCCTTGTCAGTCTATTGCTTTTATAGGGGCAGACTTAGATACAAGACGCATGATAGCAAAACTGCCTCAAGACAGGGTGTCAACCATTCATCAGCAAGTGTCGTTTCTCATAATAAAGACGAGAATTCAGGCAAGAGAAGTTTTACAAGTCTTGGGCTCAATGGCTGCTGCAATTACACTAGTTCCTTTGGCATGCTTCCACATGCGGATTCTGCAGTGGCTTCTTTTCGCTCAGTGGTCTTTCATGGATTTACAAATGTCACACTTGATCTTGATCACAGAATCTTGCAAAAAGCACCTAGTATGGTGGCTTGTCTCCCCCCAGGTGACTCTGGGCATACACTTTCTGCACCCCCATCCTGTAGCTACAGTGACCAGGAATGCCTCCCAGATAGGGTGGGGGGCATTATCTGGAACAGACTGTCCAAGGAATGTGGCAACCTCACGAGTACCATTTGCACATCAGTGTTCTAGGGATGAGAGTGGTGCTTCTGGTGTTGCAAGCACTTCAAGACTCTCTTCCTACCGGGACCATTGCAATTCAGACAGACAATATGTCAGTGGTATGGTACATCAACAACCAGGGTGGAACCAGATCTTACCCCTTGTGTCGGGAGGCACTTCAAGTATGGCAATGGGCAATGTCTTCCCAACGTTTTCTGATTGCGGCGCACATTCCTGGAAAATCCAACGTGATAGCGACAGGCTCAGCAAGGCTATCCTCATGCCTCACGAGTGGTCCCTGAAGCAAGAAATTGCGGACTTGATTTTCCACAAATGAGGCCAGCCATGCTGTGATCCTTTTGCCACTCCCCTCAACAACAAATGCAGCCACTACTTCACCCTAGTTCTCCCTCTGGGACAGTCACCCAGGGATGCACTTGTTCACGATTGGCCTTCGGGACTACTCTATGCCTTTTCACCTTTCCCTCTGTAGAATATGAACAGCCAAAGCATGAGCTGCAGCAGTCAGGAACTGAATGAAATACTGCCAACAAAAGGGCCCATAACAGATTTTTCTGTTTCGGCAGTGTTCCTTTCATTTTTCTGCACCTGTCTGCTTTAAAGATTTGAAAATAATTTTTTTTTATGCAGAAAATGGTATGATTTCTCTCATTCAGTTGTTTTGAGATAAGTGGCATGCATTTCTTTTTCTACTATTGAATGCGTAGTATGAGTGTGGGTTAATACGGAAAATACTGGCGACATATGTATGAAAGGAGGTATGATAGTGGGGTAACAAGACGTTTATATAATGCCTTAGCTAAACCTGTATTACACAAGTATAGCTCTATTTGAGTGAAAATGGGAGTGAGTGCGGGAAAAATAGATGAGCCAGAAAATGGTACACCAGCTGGTTATATGTTTTACTGTGTGTTCCGGGACAGTTGCATGTTTTTAAATCAGTGGATCGCCCTTACTAAAAATGACGGTGACCTTGCTTTTCCCAAAAATGGTAGTTTTAATAAAGATATAGTGACTAATTTGCAAAAGAAATTTAAAAAGAAAGGAAAAATACTAGGGTTGTGCTGGGCAGCTTTTAATGATTGGATGTGTGAGGCTAAAGAAAGGGAAAAGGACTCAGTCATCAGTAGTCTTAAGGACAATCAAAAGAAACTAAAAGAGCAGATAAAGGAACTGTGGCATACTGCGAGTAATCTAGATGTAGCAGATGGTAAACGCTTAAGGGATCCACCCTTTAAGGGATTATATCCTGTATAGGAATTAAGTAAATTACAAATAACTGAATCATCTGAGGATGATAACCCCTGGTTCCCCCCACCCCCTACGGCTCCTCCACCACAATATCAGCCTTCACCGGTTCAAGACAGAGCAGTGAGCTCCACAACAGAGAGTGAAGGTCGGCGGGGAGAAGAGCAGACCGCTCCCGACTCTGGAAGCGGAGGTCAGAAAATGGGGGGTCAGCCTAGCAGACCGATTATAAAACAACCTGACCAAACAGATACAGGTAAACCATCACCTAGACTAACCCATTCTAAGACAAAAAAACAGCAGAAAAGAAAAGCACAAATGCTTTTTGACTCTAGGTCTAGCCAGCCAAAAATATATCACAATAAAAAAGCCGTATATTTACACAAGGGTAAATATTACAAGCAATGCCCAATTGTGATTGAAGACAATGACGGCTACATTGGTCTGGACAAATCTAATCCAGATTCTGATTCTGAATTGGGCCCTAGCCCATCAGATGAAGAAGGAGTATTCCCATTGAGAGAAGTCCCAAACCCAGCACATGCTAGGGATGTGGGACAACTGGCTACTGTAGTGGTACCTAGGGCGTGGTCAGTAGTTGATTTTCAAGTGATCACTAAATTACTCCTGCCTATTCGTACTAACCCAGCGAAGTTTCAGTGCGTATTGGCAGGACATATCTGTTTGAAAAATCCTACCATAGAAGAGGTTAGAGCTGTCCTCCAATACGCTGTCCCAGCTGATCTGATGAAACATATCTAGGATCATGCTAATGTTCCTACCCCAATACCGAAGCACAGCATACAAGGGGAGAATGGATTTGAAGTGGTTAGGCAATGTATAGTTGATACTATCACTGTAATAGTGCCACCTACCCCCAATTGGTCGAAAATTAAATCAGTCATACAGAAAGAGGATGAGCCTATAGACGAATACTTAAATCGACTCACTGAAGCCTTTTAGGCATATTCTGGGTACCCAGAGCCCACCGAAGGACCAGCACAAAACGGGCTGTCAGCTGCCTTTTTAGATGGGTTATGCCCTCAGGTGAGAGGGACAAGTTAAAGGAAGTATGCTTAAACTGGCCTAGTTTGGGCTTACATGAGTTAGTCCAGCAGGTACAATAACTATCTGACCATTTAGCTAAAGAAAAGAAGGATTTAAAGGAGAAATTAGTAAAAGCACAAATCCAAATGTGTAGCACTTTTGGTCAGCGGGGTAGAGGACGAGCGAGAGGGGGAGGGGTGGACACCAAGGAGCAGGAAATCAGAATAGACAAAACTGGCTGGGAACACAGTCGGCCCCACCCCAAAATTCTAGTAATCAGACAGAGTATTTCAACTATGGCCAAGCAGGCCATTGGAAAAATGAGTGTCCATATTTGGCTGAGCAACCTGCACCATACACTGATGCGTCACATCAGTGGAATTCTAACTGGATGCCGTCCAATCGACAACAACCACAATGAAGGTTCCCTGAACAGAAACAACAGCAATCGTGTCCTTTTATTCCTGTGGATCAGGATGGATCACATGTTATGTTACTGGTTAAAAATAAACCCTATCCATTTTTAATTGATACCGGAGCGACTAAATCCATGCTAGCTGGCAAAGCAGCCATGAATGTTCCCCTCTCCAACAAAATAACTAGAGGAGTGGGTGTCTCTGGTATACCTATTGAGTATTCCGAAACTGTTCCAGTTCCAGTAACTTTGGGACCTCTACAGGATAACCATGCATTTTTAGTAGGACCCTCAGCACCTTTAAATTTATTAGGAAGAGACTTGCTTTGCAAAATGGGAGCCACCATTTTTTGCATAGCTGATGGAGTTTATCGCCAAGTACCTTCAGACCAACAGGATAGTACCCTGGCAGCTTTAGATGACTCCGTCATTTTACAGACGATGTGTAGCCAGCCAAATTCTGACAGAAGCAAGTATTTACATTCCCTACCCTCACACCTGTGGACTACTCATGACAATGATGTAGGGTTTTTGACCTCAGCTACTCCTGTAAAAATAACCCTAAAATGAGGAGCAAAGTTACCGAGAGTACCACAGTACTCTTTGACAGCTGAGGCTATATCTGTTATTGCCCCTGTTATTTCTGCATTGGAACAGCAAGGGATCATAGTACCCACCACAAGCCCATGTAACACCCCAATATTACCGGTGAAAAAACCTGGCAAACAAGCTTACAGATTTGTGCAGGACTTGCGGGAAGTTAACAAAGCTGTTTTGCCTGTTTTCCCGATTGTACCAAACCCAGCTACTATTTTGAGCTGTATCCCACCTACTGCAAAATGTTTTATGGTAATAGATATTTCATCAGCTTTTTTCTGTATTCCAGTGCATCCCGACAGTATTTGTTTGCATTTACCTACAAAGGTCAGCAGTATACTTGGACTCGCTTGCCCCAGGGATATGTAGAATCCCCAACCTTATTTTCTAGAGAGATGCATAGACAGTTACAGGATCTGCAAATACCATCACGTTCAGTTCTAGTCCAATATGTGGATGATATTCTTATAGCTTCACCAGACAGTAACTCATGTAGGGAAGATACCCTTCTAGTGTTAAACATTTTAGCTACATGAGGGTTTAAAGTAAATAGATCAAAATTACAATTCTGTCAGAAAACGGTGCAGTGTTTGGGACATATTATTGCAATGGGTTCTCGTCAAATACTCCCAAATCTTATAACTTCTATTCAAAATGCCCCATGCCCTGTAACCCAGAGGCAGCTTTGAGGATTCCTTGGCCTAGCAGGATACTGTAGACAATGGGTTCCTAATTTTTTGGAAATTTCAGCCCCCCTGTTACAACTACTAAAAAAGGATATTATGGAACCTTTACCCTGGACATCACAACACTATGAGGCTTTTCAGGCTATCAAAACAGCCTTTGTAAATCCTCCTGCTTTAGGGTTGCCAGATTATTCCAAACCTTTTGCTTTCTTTAGCTGTGAGCAAAACAAAACTGCCTTGGGTCTCCTAGCCCAGCAACACACTGGAGGCTACTGACCTATTGCTTACTATAGCACTCAGCTAGATCTGGTTGCTCGGTTTGCTTACGGGCTGTGGCAGCTGCCACTGTTTTGGTTGTTATGGCAGCCCCACTAACCTTGGGACATGATACTATATTAGCAGTCCCACATGCTGTTCAAGCGCTACTTCTAAAGACAAAAACGCAGTATCTTTCAAATGCACGCCTTACTAAATATGAACTAAGTTTAATAAATAATCCTGCCCTGCAAGTCATACGCTGCCCACCACTGAACCCTGCCTCTTTAATACCAACTTCGGATGAGGGCGAACCACATGATTGTGTGCTTATAGTTAACTCTGTTCTTTCTCCTAGGTTACATTTATATGACACTCCTTTGCAAAATCCTGATTTAGTTATTTTTGTCGATGGATCCTGCTTATGTACAAACTCTGGTGAATTGCAAGTTGCTTGGTCAGTCTGTACTCCGATTGAAGTTTTAAGGTCATCACGATTACCCCCAGGCACTTCCGCGCAGGCTGCGGAACTAGTGGCATTATGGAATGCATGCAAAATAGCTAAGGACAAGTCTGTTACTATATATACTGACTCCCGTTATGCCCATAGTGTTGTTCATGATTTTGGTATACTGTGGAAGGAACAAGGGTTTTTAACTTCTTCCGGGGCACCCGTTAAAACCCATTTTTATATCAATAACTTGCTACAAGACTTATTGTTACCATCAGAACTTGCTGTTGTTAAATGTGCAGCCCATCAATCTAATGCCTCTTTTGAAACTAAGGGCAATAATTTAGCTGACTGGGCTGCTAAACAGGCTGCTCTCTCACAAACTGTTCAGGGACATTTTTTGCAGCCTCTGCAACCAATGGTTACTTTTGATACCACAGTGTTAAAAGCTATACAGGATGAAGTTCCAGAATCAGAAAGGAGAACATGGCTGGCTCAAGGTTGTTTTAAACACTCAGATCTCATTTGGCAACATCCAGATGGCAGATTGGTCTGCCCAAGTAGACTATTCTCTATCTATTAAACCTAGCACTTGCTCCTACAGTACTTATTACCTTGATACGGCACTCTTGTCATAGATAGTACCCCAAAAAGGCAACCCCCCATTTCTCGGTCACCCACGTCCCCCGGAATCTTTTTTTAAAGTTTTTCGTCTACCCTTCTTGCATGTCGAGGGATCAGTTGCTAGTGTCCTCTACTGCTCAGCTGGTGAACCTGGGAATATTGAGGCAATGTTTCAATTGCCTCATGTACACAGACAACCCTTTCCTCCTCCCACAAAACACAAATACATGAGATGCAACTATACGGCCAAACTGGAGGCTGAGCTCTCTCAACATAGGACTGGCAAGACCAGTCAGGAGGAGAAGGTTACCACACACATAAACACACAAAGACATACTCGGAGGCTCTGATCAAAAATCTACCAAAACAGCAGAGGCCACCAAAGCAGACACCCAAACAACCACCACCTCAGAACACAACACCCGCAACACATAGACCTCACAGTCAGAGTGTCAAACAGTCACAGCCCTTAAGGCCAAACACAATGCCAGACACACTAGTCATTGGTGACTCCATAGTCAGACACACTGATGTCCCGCTCACCAGACTGAGTAAGGAGAAGGTCACAGTAAGCTGCCTGTCGGGGCTAGAATCCACCACATAAGCACTCAGGTCTCTCAACAGCAGGTACAAATATGACTCAGTCATTGTCCACGCTGGTGTAAACGACCTGAGGCCTCCTTGGACTACATGAAAAGAGACATTGAGGAGCTCTCTGATTATGTAGCCCAGGCAGGTATGACCCTGACCTTGAGCAGTATCCTACCTTCACCAAGAATGATGCCACAATACAGAGATAAGATGATCAGCTTTAACAATTGGCTTAAACACTGGTGTCATTCAAAGGGGATCCAGTATCTGTCTGCCTGGGATGACATGCTGGACAAGCCACGCTAGGGCGGCTTGCACCTGTCACCCTGGGATTCCGGATATTGGCAAAGGCTCTTGCCACCCCATAGTGCCTTTTTAGGCAAGGCTCAAATTCTAAACCTACCACCCTAGAACACAAAAAGGAAAAACTAAGGGTAATGCTGCTCAATGCCAGAAGTCTAAATCTCAAAATGCACTCGAGGCCCTTCTCAGTATGGAGAACATCGATGTCTGTGCTGTGACAGAAACCTGGTTCAAGGCTCCTGAGAGCACCCCAGCGCTATCAGGTTTTACCTCATATCATGCGTTCCGGCCCCAAAATCCGGACAATACCAAGAAAGGAGGTATCCATATTCATCAAGGACACCCACACCTCAAGACTGTGCATCGGAGACCATCCAGGTGCAATTAACCATAGGCAAGACTGCTCTGCAAATTGTAGCATGTTACAGGCCACCCTCACAAACTCAGGAAACTCACATGGCCTTCCTGAAAACACTAGAGGGGATAAATGTATCACCAAACACCATCATACTAGGTGACTTCAGTTACCCTAATATAGACTGGGAACACTACTCAAGCCCAAACACCCTAGCCCAAAAGTTCCTGGAATTCATAAACTCAAATGCCATGGAACAACTAGTCACCATCCCACAAGAGGAGATAACATACTTGATCTCATCATCACGAACATGGGAGCACAATGTTCAACACCGAAGTATACCCCTCACTGGTGAGATCAGATCACAAACTAATCTCGCTGGAGGTCCTCATCCCACCCCACCTGAAATAAAAAGACCACAGTAAAGAACTTCTCAAAAGCCGACTTCACACTTCTAAAGACTAGTGTGGTCTCCTTTCAGGCCCCGAGCCGGGCGGAAAACAATACTCAAGCCGCTGAATCCTTCTACCAGCACCTGCAGGACTGCATGGATAAGGCAATCCCAAGCAAAACAAAGACTCTTTGTACCAAAGGCACGTCAGTCTGGTGGACCCCAGCCATAAACAAACTCTACAACAAAAGGAGGAAGCTACTACAAGATAGAGCAAAATCCTTAAAAGGTAAGACACCCTTGATCACTATAAGTAAAAACTAAGAGCTCTCATAAAATCATCCAAAGCAAATTTGAGAGAAAAATAGCTAAAGACTCAAAAGACAATCATAAGGCCTTCTTTAGCTATGTTAGAAACCTAGGAGGAAACTCCCAGATATGCTCAGAACTAGTTCAAAATGATGTGAAGATTACTGATCCTACAGACATTGCCAACATACTGGCTGACAGGTTCAGTGCAAACTTCTCCCCTCCCCAAAGGAGAGATATCTATACCAAATGAGTGCAGCCCCCAAACATCTCCAGCCCAAGTGAGAACTGCTCTCTCCAAAGCAAAAACACAGCATCCATGGGACCCGATGGTGTCCCCGGCTGTGTGCTCCACTCAATGAGGAATTAAACCCACAGCTAGGACAGCTGTTTAATCAAAGTCTTACCTCTGGATACGTAGCCAGGGAGTGGCGCACTGCAACTGTGGTCCCACTTCACAAAGGCGGTGCCTCCACAGACCCTGGAAATTACCGGCCCATTAGCTTGACAAGCCTTATCTGCAAAGCCATGGAGAGGATCATAATGGACCTCATAAATAAAGACATAGGGAATTTGCAGACTTTGGATCCAACCCAGTTTGGCTTTGTCAAAGGCAGATCATGCCTTTTAAACTTGGTTGACTTTTTTGAAACAGTCACCAAAGCCATTGATGAGGGAAAGGCAGTCCATACAGCCTACCTCGATCTGGCTAAGGCCTTCGATACAATACCCCACTCGGGTATCATTGAAAAACTCATCGGCTTAAATGTTAACCCATACATCACAAGATGGGTTGCAAACTGGCTGAGTGACAGAACCCACAGGGTCAGAGTTGCTGGCGCCATGTCAGACTCAAAGCCTGTCACAAGTGGTGTCCCACAGGGCTCAGTCCTGGGCCCACTCTTGTTTGGCATCTACTTTTCAGTACAAGCAAACACAGGAGGGTTATGGCTGACAAAGTTTGCAGATGACTGCAAACTGGCCATAGTAGAAAACACATCTGACACAGATATCCTTCAGAAGGGTCTCACAGAAAGGGATAACTGGTGCCAGAGCCACGGCCTAAAGTTAAATGCCAAAAAATGCATAGTCATACCCTTCGGGAAAAACAAGGTTACCCCTAGCTACCAAATAGGTGGCAATCCACTGAGCACAGAAGAAGTTATCAAGGACCTGGGGACCCAGGTTGATAGTAGTCTGTCATTCGACACCCATGTAGCTAAAGTAGTTAGGAAGTCCTTCTACATTGCCCACCTTATCATGAAGGGATTCTCATCTAGATCAAGGGAGGTCATAGTCTCCCTTTACTCATCACTCATCAGACCAATGATTGAGTACAATGCCCCATTCGGAATGTATCTGACCCGACACTTGCAGCAGCTGGAGAGGCCACAAAGTTCCTCACCAAAAGGATAAAGGGTCTCAAAATCTGTCCTATGCTGCCCAACTGAAAGAACTCCAGCTCTATTCAGTCGCGCTTGCTCAGAGGTGACCTTTGCCTAACATACAAGGCCATGTCAAACCCAGATTTGATGAATATGCTTCACCTCAAAAATCTAGATCCATCAGAGCCACAAGGGCGGAGACTTAAACCTCGACACGCTATTAATAGGATGTGCTGGAGGGATAGATTCATCACCCAAAGACTCCCTATGCTGTGGAACAAAATCCCGGTACATGTGAGGCAGAGCACCTCGCTGGCCTTGTTCAAGAGAAATCTTGACCAATGGATGGGAGATCGCAGATATACCCCAGGAATTACCTCAGTGTCACTGCTCGACAGAGGCACAGCAAAATAATGGGTATAGTTCCCCATACTAAAGGGGTGGCGTAAGCCACAAAACAATGGGCTAGGCTTATAAATGCCCTCGGGCAGATAGCCTAGTATGAACCTATGAACCTATGAACCTATGAAATTCTCTTATTAAAGTGTATCATTTGCCAGCCCATGTCGGGGTACAAGCATTAATAAAACAAATCCAAAAGGATTGGTTTGCCCCATGACTTTCTGTTTCTGTACAGCATTTTTTGAGCACGTGCTCCATTTGTTTACAGTATAACATTTCGAAAGGCACTATGGCTCTTGCACAACCACTGCCAAAACCATTGGGACCATTTTGCGCTTTGCAACGGGATTTTATTGAACTTCCACCTTGTGCTCATTTCAAATATGTTTTAACTGTTGTTGATGTTTTTTCTGGGTGGTTAGAAGCCTACCATGTGTCAAAAATGATGCTATTTCAGTTGCTAAGAAACTTTGTTATGAATTGATGCCTCGTTTTGGTGTTCCCTGTAAAAAATATATTCGGACCGTGGAACACATTTTACTGCTCAGTTAATTGATTCACTGTGCAAAATGTTAGGCATCACTCTAAAATTTCATTGTCCATATAGACCACAGGCATCAGGTATTATTGAACGCATGACTCAGACACTGAAAACCAGACTAGCTAAAATTACTACTGAAACGGGCCTCACTTGGGTACTGGCCCTACCTCTAGCCCTACTCTCTATGAGAGCGCAAGTAAATCCTACTAAAGGTCTTTCTCCTCATGAAATCCTCATGGGCCACCCTATGCATATGTCCATGACTCCACCACCACCCTTTTCTGAGTATGATGCATTTGATCATGATATTCTTGTATATTGCACTTCTCTTCTCTTTTTTACAGTTTCATCACCGCCAGGTAGCAGCAGCTCAACATATCCCTGATCCTTTCCTGCCCTCCGCACTACAACCAGGAGATTGGGTGTACGTCAAGTCATTCTCTCGAAAAACAGCACTTCAACCACGCTGGAAGGGGCCCTTCCTGGTTCTACTGATGACATCATCAGTGGTCCGACTACAAGGCTCACCCACCTGGATTTACATATCGCACATCAAGAAGGTCATCCTATCTGAAGATCAACAGCCTCTACCTTTTGCTACTCCTGATTCTCCACCTATTGCTACTCGTACTCGAAGCTATACTTTACCAGCACCTGACAATGCCTGATGTTTATCCATTTGGACAACGTCACCCTCCTGACACAATACAAGTGCAACCACCATTTCCACAAAAGCACTGCACAGCTATTTTGGTGGTTATTCTTGTTGTTTTGTTATTTTACTGTGGCCATTTTTATTTCCTGCTCCAACTATGCCTCATGCCAAATGAGCTGCATGGCATCCACCTTTCAACACCTACCAAGCCATTAAATACGCTTATGCGTCATCCCTCAATGTCTCAGACTGCTGGATTTGCACTGCTATTCCTACTGTTCATGCGGGATTGATGCTAAATATAGTCCCTTTAGGGGTTAATGAAACCTGGATGAATCTGATCTACGATACATCAAATGTTATTTCAAAGGACAAGATAGCATTACAGTTGTCCCTCTGCCAAAACGAACTGTGTGTTTCCAAAAACTTGGTAAAACTAGAGTAGGGTGGAGCAATTGTAACAAAATAGTGGTACATAACTGCACTGCAGACAGTTCTGGTTGTGTAACAGATTTCTCAACTATAAAAAGACTTGTTAAAAAAACTATAGCTAACTTTTCCCAGAAAATAGAAACTGTCTATTGGAAAATATTCCAAGGACTGCAGGATGCTGGGGATCGCTTCAAGTCTATCAACATCACCATTAAAGTAGAAAATTGTTATTTTGTGTGCGGAAGAAAAGCATATAAATGGCTACCAGGAAACTGGTCTGGCAGCTGCTTCCTGGGCTACCTAGTCCCAGCTATTCGACATGTATCTGCATTACCTAAAGGTAAAATTCGGAATGTTCGAGATGTCAAGATGCCTGCCAGTCCTGTAGGTCAAGTTGATGCTTCATAGATCTATCACCATGATTTAGCTCATGCTAGCACCAAAGGACTGTCCCATATGGACTTGGGTGATGATGTCATATCATGGGCTGGTATAATTCCATCATACAGAGCAGTGAAATCAATTTGGGAACTGAGAAAGCTATCTAAATTGCTTGAAATATTAAGCAATGCTACGTTTTCTGCCTTATAACTAGTGACTGATGAATTGACTGCTATGAGAGCTGTAGTACTCAAAAACCGTATGGCTCTCGATTTTATCCTAGCGGCGAAAAGAGGAACTTGCGCTTTAATCCAGGAGGAGTGCTGTACATTTATTCCTGATAATCAGCACAAAATTGAAAGCCATCTTGAACTGATTCAAAGAATTTCCGAACTCTCGAAGGCCAAAGAGGCCGATAGTTCAACATGGGCATGGTTAACCAACCTGTTCTCAGGCTAGGGAGTTGGACTGTTGAAGTTGATTTTATTAATTGCAGTATTAGCAATTGTTGCTTTTCTTGTCTTATTTCTAATCAAAGCACTGATCTTGAAATTAATGTCTTCAAAAACTGTGAAGAAAGTGCCTAAGTTTTATATGCCTACAGCTATGAATGTAGACGATGAAATGACAATGTTTTCCAATGATGAAAAGACCAGTAGCATGGTTATGTTAGATTTGGGACAAATGTATGATAGGTTAAATGGTGATGCTTACACAGCATCAAATGGTGGATTGTAGAATATGAACAACCAAAGCATGTGTTTGAGGGAATTGAGTATGTGATAGTCTGTATGTATAAAAATGTACTGTGTACTGTGAACTTTGAATGAACTCTGAGCAATGAGAAAATACTGAAAAACAAGAGTCTGCTTGAAAGCAGGAAATGTGCCTTTTATGGAAGTGCATCTGATTTTCTTTCTCTGCCTAGAGATATGATGATGTGAATTGTCTTTTGTTTATGGGTAAATATTTGATTGGTTAATTGCCCTGTATAATGATCTAATTGGTTCATTTTTATATTTTTGTACTGTCAGCAATATCACCAGTATATAAGCTTGTTTATTCCTTTGTTCTGGGAGTCTCCCTGGTGCTTTCCATGAGGCTCCCACAAGTGTGTACTGTAGATAATAAAAACCACTGAAAGAGAGAAAGTACTGCATTTGTCTTCATTTTCAAAGTATTGTGTAATATAACACCTCTAATTCCAAAGTTACTTCAGAAAGCAAAGTCACTGGGTTGCAAACTCATCCTCATTGCTTCTTACTGGCCTCATTGGATATGGTTTCCATTTCTTCACCATCATCTTCAACTGATACTGGACTCAGTTCTGGACCTCCTGATGCATCAGTCGGGTGGGCTTCATCCTTCCCTCCAAACTCTCAAGCTGACTGCTTGGATCCTCCATTTTCAGCCTTAGCCAGGCTCCCAAACATTTCCCCTGCTGTACAACACATCCTGGTGTCCTCTCACAAGCCCACTACCAGGAGCATTTACAGTAGCAAATGGAAGAGGTTCTCTTATTGGGCGAAGAGTAATGACATCGATCTCTTCACTGCTCCTGTTCACAAGATTCTTGACTTTCTGGCCGAAACCTTCGAAAGAGGGGGCAGCTGCAGCTACTGTTAGGGTCCAACTTGCTGCCATCTCCAATTTTCATGTAGGATACTTGGGTTCTAACATCATGTCCCATAAGTTGTGCAGAGCATTCTTACGAGGTAAAACACTTTTACGGCCCCTGGTAAGAGAACCCCCCCCCCAGGACCTAAACTTAGTTTTAGCTTCTATGGTTCTGCCACCTTTTGAACCAGCAGCATCTTGTCCCCTGAAATTTCTTTCTTGGAAAACCCTCTTCTTGGTTGCTATAACCTCATCTAGACGGGTTTGTGAATTACATGCTTTGTCTATTCGCCTGCCGTATCTCATTTTTCACAAAGATAGAGTCTCTCTTAGGACCAATCCTTCCTTCTTACCAAAGGTATGTTCAGAGTATAACTTAAATCAGTCCATTGAGCTTCCTGTGTTCTTCCCCAATTACGGCAACAAGGCAGAGTATAAACTCCACCAATTGGATGTTCATAGACAATTACATTTTTATTTACACAGGACCAAAGACCTTAGAAAATCAGACCAATTTTTTGTATCCTTTGCTGACAATAAACAAGGTTATCCAGTTTCAAAAGTGACCATATCAAAATGGCTGTCAGACACAGTTATTCATATGATTTGCGTAAAAAGACACTTCCAGGAAGTCCCAGAGGACATTCAACCAGGGTCTTAGCCACCTCTGTTGCCTTCCAACCTAAATTGCCTTTAGGTTCAATCTGTGCAGCAGCAACATGGGCAAATCCTCATACCTTTATCACTCATTACAAAGTGGATGTGGTCTCCCGGAATAGGGCATCATTTGGTTCCACGGTTCTGAAGAGTTTGTTCCTGTGAGCCACCCAAGAACCAGGTACTGGGGACATGGACCCAACCAACAAGAATGAAGGTGAGATGGGGCAACATAACATAAAGAAGTTATGCACCTACCATAACGTTCCATGTTTGTTGTCCTTCATCTTGCCTTCCTTCTTGCGCCCCCCCCTCCTTCGCCCTTCCTGGAGGTTCGAGAGGAGTTCCTTTATTGGTTACACTGGATGAGTTTCCTGCTGACATACCAGGTTAGTTAACCATACCTTGTTTTGTTCCTCTTTCCCTCCTATCTTAAATGCTTAGGAGCTTAATAAGAAAATAGTTTTTTTTACTATGTATGTCTAGTGTGGAATATTACAAATGAGATCTGGGTAGCTACCGCTAGGCATGTTGGGATAGGGGTTAGCCCTGAGCCAGTAAAAACTCGAGCTATAGTAAATCGGCTGAGTCAGAGCTGAGGATCGGCTCCGAACCCAACCAGCTAGAAGGAAGGCGAGATGAAGGACAACAAACATGGAACGTTATGGTAAGTACATAACTTATTTTTATTCCTCCCTCCACTGATGATAAGTGAATACTTAGCATGTTAGAGAGGGGTAATCCACATCCAGTGAGAGGCCAGTCACCAGTGGAGTACTACCAGGCTCAGTGCTGGGCCCAATCCTGTTTGGGATATACATCTCAGATGTCAAGGCAAATGTAGATAGCCTTTGGCTGGCTAAGTTTGCTGAAGACTGCAAGTTGGGGAGAGTCAATGACTCCCTAAATGATGCTGCTATCTTACAGAAAGGTTTGACGCAGACTAATGATTGGTGTCAGAGCCATAACCTCAAACTAAATGTGAAGAAGTCCATGATAATACCCCTTTGGGAAATCAAATATCCCTGCAAATTACAACATTGATAGCACCCTCCCTAAGAGTGGACCTAGTGGTGAGAGATCTGTGTAGTCAGATAGTATTCTGAACTTTGACCACCACATGTCCATGATAGTGAAGAAATCTTTCTGTGTGCCTCAGATTGTAAAGTAAGGGCACAGCATCCAGATCTAAGGATGTCATAGTACCACTGTACTCAACCCTCATTGGACCAGTAATCAAGTACCGTGCACCCTTTAGCATTTACTTTCCAGGCACCTGCAACAGTTGGAGCATCATCAGAGGTTTCTCACCAAAAAAATAGTGGGTATAACCAACATGTCATACATGGACCAATTAAAAGCCCTATTGCTGTATTCCATTTCCTACCAATTACTGAGGGGTTTTCTGTGCTTGATCTACAAGTCAGTCTCAGATCCAGCCCTGACGGAAATGGTGCATATTCGCAAAACTAACTGCACAGGGGGTTACCCACTCTAAAGATCTAAACCTGATCTCTGACATGAATAGATCATGCTGGAGAGGCAGATATGTCACCAAGAGATTGTCACTCCTCTGGAATAGGCTTCCTATTAACATGAATCAGTGCCCTTCCCTGACCAAGTGCAATCTGGACAAATGGATGGGAAATTGCAAATTCAATCCTGGGGTGGTGCCCCCTGTCCCTTATGGACAAAAGCAGTCTGTAAAAATAATCAAAACCTCACTTGCTGACCCTTGGTATCTTTCCCCTGGGGATAGAAAATTGGATAAAATCTTGGTAAAACTGGCTAGGCTTGTAAAGGTTCTTAAACCATTAGCCAAATAATCTGTTATGAACCTATTTCATTCTAACTGAACATTTGGATGTAGAGTCATAGTCAAATAAGTGTCTGTAATTGATGGTTACGTGTGTGTGTGTGTGTGTGTGTTCACTTTAGTGTGCAAGGAGTTTCAATAAATTACTGTGACAATTATTTTACTACATTTTGATATCTGAGGTGTAGACAGTCAATACATTTGGTTTTAATTGTTAGGTAATGAGGCTGTATTTGCTGACACTGTTGTCATTTGCTCAAGTTAAGCAGTTATTATGCTGGCTTTACAGAAGTAGTGTACATTTTTTGTGAAGCCAGCTAGAATACTTTACTATGTCTAATTTAATGGGTCTACCTGATAATATCATAAGCCAACATTGTCGAAGATGGATTCATCGAGACGACATCCATGAAAACCCACTTCATTGACAGACCGAATAAAATAAATCCTTCCCAGGGTAAGTACTAAGTTGCCCAAACACACACAAAACCAACACAGGAACTTTCAAAACCCACCCTGTTGCGGGGCTGCCTCCCCAATTAAATATACCAACTCTGAGATCGCAGTACAGTTTGGGAAAGGACAGAGTTCCCGTTCACAGCCAACAGGTTTCTTACCCTGGGAAGGATTTCATTCATCTGGTCTGTGTCAATGAAGTGGGTTTTCTTGGATGTCATCTCAATGAATCCATCTTTGATGATGTTGGCTTTCTGTATTCTCAGGTAGACCCTTTTTAACACAGTCCAAAACCTGAGTTGCACCCAGTCAAAGTGTCTGTAATTGAAGAGTGAGGGGTTGCCTGTGATGAAAATTACTGCGTATGTGTGGAGGAGGGATTGCAGCATATCTAAGACTAGTACATTGTACATAATTTTCATCTTTCCATCACAAATAACACTGTACAATAGTATGTGGCTGTCTGTGGCATTAAAGCCATGGTGTGTGTGATTACAACTGATCACACTGACACAATAGTGCTTAGTTCTCTGGTTGGAATTCCTTGTGTATAGACTTTACATGTATTCCATGTCTTTTGTGGCCTTTATTCAAGTGCTCTGGTTTCCTGTCTTAGACCCTAAGCTGTATAATATATCCTTCTGGCTTTTATTTTCATCCCACTGTAATACCAGAGAGATACACAGCAGGTAACTATCTTTTTTGGAGGAGTAGGAAGGCAGGTACTATTCTCCGACAGGATTTATATATCTTTGCAAGCATTTGTCATCTCAGTTTATTGGGAACTAATGATCTAATGATGTCAATTTTCATTCTGTCCTTAACTGATGGGTTCTGATTCGCTCCCTCAGATCCAACTCAGCCTTTGCTAAAGCTTGTGGCAGCCAAAAACTCTTGAGCTTTTCCCTTACCTACAGTACACCAACCCCAATTACCTCAGCTCTTGTTTTGCCGCTTTTCAGTGAAAGACGTGGTCTCCAGTACACTCGCTCAATTTTGACATACGTTTGTGAAAACTTATTTTATTACTTTAGTTCTCTTTCTACATTTACTTTAAGTATTCCCCTTACCTATTGTACTATTATTTGCATGTGTTCTGTTATATCAAATATTTCTGTTCTCTTGTACTTGCGTACCTCTTAATACTATTGCTAGTATCCTTTCTATAGTACTACTTTTTATGTATTTTTTTCTGATACAATTGTTGGTACTTGTTCTCTCCCTTATTTCCTTGTTTCCTTTAAAAAAAAAGTAGTAGTAGAAATGCTTGTAACTTTTTTCTTGTTGTTGACTAACTTTACTGTTTCAGTAAGCTAGATAAAGCTCCACAGGGTTTAAAAAATGTACTGTGTGTGGACATAAGCTCCCCTTCACAGATGCTAAGACTTTATGTGTCTACTGCTTAGGACCACTTTACCTGCAAGATGATTGCATTATTTGCCACAGGTTCAACCCTGAAGCTTTGGTAGAGTTAAAAAACAAATTGATTTTAAAGGGCTTTTTGCCATCATCTTTTGGAGAGGCTATATCCAGAGATAAAACTTGAAAAATCAAAAAAAATAAAAACTGTCTAAGTCTTTGTCTCCAAAGCTTTCATTATCTTCTTAGGCTTCAAAAAGGACTCACAAAGATCCAATCCCCACCTCCCTGGATCTGAAGAAGCTGAAAATGTCTGATCCATCTCCATTGGGTCTGAAGAAGACAAAATTAACTGATCCGACCTTCCCGGATCAGACACTGTCCAAGCTGGATCCGACTATAGCTGGTCCATCAACACATATTATTTTACCAAGAACTCTATATTCACCTTTGGTGGATCCATTGCCCTCTAGGGTACCTTCCCCATTTCTGGACAGACCCAGGTCTGCTTCAGTGTTTTCCACTCGTTCTTCCAGAAATATCACAGAGGAAGATGAGGAACGAGTGGTGAGGAAAATTCTCTTGGTGCAGGGGCAGATGGGTGTTCTTTCGGCTCCTACCCGTCTGGGTCAGGAGGTCTGTTTTTCTGTTACAAACACACTACAGCTTCCTCTTCTGACTCCTTCAGCTGACTCAGTCTCTGGATCCTAGCTGTCTGGATCCTTCTGGCTTGGATCCAAGGATTGCTTTATCCTCTGATACGAAGTTTTCTCCGAGTGCTCCAATCCCATCAGATCCAGAGAGCTCTCTGAGCTGAAGCATCCCTGTCAGATCTATCTCTGCACCTCGGAGTCTCAGCACTGGATAACTCAGCTCCAGCTTCCACCTCAGGGTTTTTGCACTCGGAGTGGGGGAAGCTGTTATCCAAAAGCTGGCCTTTTTGGATCCGAGGTCTTTCCTTTCTCCAGGGCAATCTGCCTTTGAGGGTGTGAAGAGAGTTTTCTCTGCCTCTGCAGAATGGAAGGATCCATTTACTTCAGATCCAAAGTCTACAATTTTGATGTCTGTGCTCAAAGCCTTACCAAGTCTTTCCACAGAGACAGCCAGAACCAAGACCCCAGGCTTCCACACGGGGAATTTTGATTTCTTCTTCTGATACCTCTCCAGAGCATTCCACTGAAGAGGTCCCCAAGAAGAAGATGTGCAAGAGGAAGCACCTAGACTCACCAGAGGAGTTTATTCACAGAAGATACAGATTTTGATGAAGATGAAGGGTCCTCATGGTCACCTCCTGAAGAATGACTCATTCGGAGACATCCTAGAAATCCTTAAGCAGAGAGGAGGCTGGATGCCCAGCAACCCTTCATCTGAGGAGTCCGTATTCCTGGAGGCTTTTGGTACTGGACTGTCTAACTTCTGTGTGACTCCACCCGCAGATGGTCTCATTGAGATGATCTCATGGTGGGCATGGAATAAACCCAACACCATTGAGCCTATACCTCGGAGACCAGATAAGATTATGGCACCACCTTAAGACATGCAATTCTGGGGAAAGGGGTGCTCATTGATGCCATATTTATAGTGGTAGCCATCAAAAAAGGAACTTGCCGAGGAGAGTTCCAGTGTCCATCCCCCAACAGGGAGTCTCAGGTGATGGACAGGTTCAAGAAGCATGTCTATGCTTCTGCGACCTTCGCTTTAAGGTCACTGAATTATCTGTCACATTTCATAAGACTTTAGAGGAATTTGATTAAGGAGCTGTCAAATAGCCTGTCAGGAGCTGTTTCTGAAGAAGGTCAGTCATCTGTGACTTCTCAGTTGGCTACTCTGCAATCCATTTCAAATTCTTCCATGAGGTTGGTTTCACATACAGCAGAAGGAACTTCAAGTGCAGCGGATTCAGGCATTTCCATTAGGAGACATGCCTGGATGTGCTTATGTGATTTTGTGAAGCCGTTCAAGTCCTTGTTTGTCAATCCTCCCTTTGACAGCACATCTTTGTTTGTCCCCAAGGTGAAGGACACACTATCCAGGTATGAAAAAGATGGAAAGAACCTGTCTGGCATGGGAGTTCATTTTTTGACCCCTCAAAGATCCTTTTCTAGGAATCAATGAGGTGGTTGAAAGATGTGGGTCAAGAAATCTCAGGGTCCCTTTCAGAATGCATGGAGGAAGTTTCCCAGAGTAGAGGAGGGAACTCTAATGGATAATGCCACCCCAAGGCAGAGGTGGCCAATAAAACCAGGGGTCCAGAGAATCTTTCATTGATGGATCCTATCAGCACTCCTGATTGGAGGCCTGGTTGCCCACCTCTGGAGGCAGTTGGGGGTCATTTGTCCCTGCACCAGAGAGCTTGGCTAGACCTAAAAAAAGATACTTGGGTCCAGAGAATTATTTCCAAAGGTTATATAATTCCCTTTTCCCTTCTTCCTCCAAACTCAAAAAAATCTCTGATGTCCCACTCAGTCAGAAGTCAGAGGGAACAAGCATCAATCCAAATTCAAAATCTGCTGGAAAAAAAGAGTCATCCAAGAGGTTCCAGCAAACCAGATAGAATCCGGAACTTACTCAATGTTCTTTTTAGTACCAACAAGAAAACAGGGGACTGGATGACTGGGTGTGTTTGATAGGCCTCTAGGATGTACTATCATTTAATGATGAACAGACAATCCAGAAGGTATTTACACTTCCGGGTCAGAGACGGTTATTACCAGTTCAGAATTCTGCCATTTGTAATCACCACAGTCCCCAGGGTGTTTACCAGGTGCATGGCAGTAGTAGTAGCTTAGTTGAGACTTCAAGGATTCCGGGTGTTTTCACATCTAGACTGTCTCATTTCCACTCCGACCAGGCATCAACTGATAAAGGCTAGAGACCAGGTTCTGCAGATTTGCTCTCTTCTGGGGATAACCATAAACTGCGAAAAGTCTCAAGTAAACCAACTCAGAATCTGGAATTCATAGGAGTGATACACAGTTCAAAGTCAACTATAGCTTCACTACTGCCCTCAAGAGTTCAGACCATAAGATTACAGGCAAGAAAGATAAGCTGCAGTACCAAGATTTCAGCCCACCTGGTCCTTCAGTCTCTGGGTTCAATGGCAGTGTCAATAACATTAGTACCTTTAACCAGATTTAACATGAGAATTCTTCAGTGAATGCTAGCCACACAGTGGTCAGTACTTGCATTCTTCTGTTAACCTAGTGAACTTGGGCATCCTGAGGCAATGCAGCAACTGTCTCATGTACACTAACAACCCTCTCATCTTACCTCTCAACATTCAGACTTGCAAGAGATGCACTTATAAATCCAAATTGGAAGCCACACACTCTCCAGTCAAGACTGGAATAGCTGGTCAATAGGAGAAGGTCAACACTTGCACCACACCACATGGAACACATAGCCCTCCAGAACACACACCAGCACTGCCTTCACATAAAAACACAAACTGCACACCCACCTTCATGGAGGCTCTCAATAAAAATCTACCCAAACAGCAGAGACCTCCAAGGCAGAAACGCACTTGACCATCACAACACTAATCATGAGACACATAACTCTCTTAAACAGCGCGCCACTCAACCAAAGCCCCTAAGGCAAAACAGCATGCCCAACACACTAGTCATAGGTGACTTGATAGTGGGGCACACTTATGTCCCACTCACTAGGTTGAATAAGGAGAAAGTAACACTCAGCTGCCTGTCAGACAGCAGGATCTGCCACATAACCCACGTACTCAAGTCCCTCAACAATATGACTCTGTCATTGTATATGTGGGTGTGAATGACCTGAGACATACCTCCCTGGACTACATGAAAAGAGACAAGGAGGAGCTCTTGGAATATGTAGCCCAGGCGGGTATGACCCTATCCCTGAACAGCTTCTTACCATCACCCAGAATGATACCACAGTACAAGCAGAAAATTATTGATTTCAACAATTGGCTAAGTTTCTGGTGTCATTCTAAGGAGATCCAGTATCTGTCTGCCTGGAATGACATGATTGACAGACCTTGATGCTCTGCCAGAGATGGTTTGCATCTGTCACCCCTGTGGTTCCGGATACTGGCCAAGGCTCTTAACACCCCTATAGTGCCTTTTTTAGGCAGTGTTCCAAAGACCAAATTACCACCGTAACAGCTACAAAGAAATGCAGTCTGAGGGTCATGTGGCTCAGTGCTAGAAATGCAATCAAAATGCACACGCTCGAAGCACTCCTTAAAATGGAGAACATCGACATATGTGCCATAACAGAGACCTGGTTCAAGGCAGCAGAAAGGACCCCTGCACTACCAGGCTATAACTTATTCCACACCTTTCGGCCCCAGAACTTGGACCGAAGATCCAAAGGCGGTGGTGTTTCCATATTCATAAAGGATACACACACACCTCCAGACCAGTAGCCCAACATAACGCGTCTGAGGTACTTCAGGTGCAGCTAACATTGGGTAAGACAGTGATTCATGTTGTAGCCTGCTATAGGTCCCCAACCATGTCTCAAGACTCGCACTCCATGTTCCTAAGCACCCTGGAGAATATTAGTGTCCAACCTAACACTCATACTGGGCAACTTCAACCACCCCTCCATTAACTGGGAAAACTACATCTGATATTGATAATCCTCGTTCATTCCTTATATATGGGTATCAGTTCCGACCTCGGAACTGAGCCGGCCATTTTCCAAGCTCGTGTCAGCTACAAACTCTCAAGCTAAACTCTTACCCATAATCCCCATCTCCCTGTTACCTCAGATTTTGTTTGCCGTGTTGCCATTCGGTCGTGTCAAGTTGCTTCTCTTGAGCTAAGTATAGATATTTGTTGTCAGACTAGTCGTATATATAACTTTTTCTGTCAGAAAAGTTTCTATTTTGTTGTCTCTTACCCTATCACACTTAGCGACCATATTTTCTTGAGTTTTCTTCTATTTTCTCTACACCTTTTACCGCAAGGTATTTCTCCCTTACTATTGTTGGTAATCTCTTACTTTCTTCATACCTTTGGGTATTCTTTTGTACCATTGCTGGTACCATTTCTACTGTCCCCTTTTTTCCATCATGGCAGATAAAAAAGGTAGTCCAGGATTTAAAAGGTATTCTGATTGTGGACACAAATTACCTACATCAGATGCACACTCGTTGTGCATGTATTGCTTTGAGGTGTCCCACTTATCTGTTGACCCGCCCTGTGCTATTTGTAAAAAGGTTTCCAGCAGAACCTTGTTGGAAAGGAAAAATAAGTTATTGCTGAAGGGACTTTGCAAATCTCCCTTTTCAGAGGCTATTTCTGGGTCAGAGGCTTCAACCCCTCCTAGAGCCCATAAGAAAATGTTGGATGATCCTACTAAGGCCAAGTCTTTGCCTTCGTCCTTGGCTGGGGACTCCCGCCAACCAAGACCTAAAAAGGGTAAAGTTTCTGCTTTGGAGCTCACTCAGTCAGCCCCAGTGCTTTTGGTGCCTAGACCTTTGGCACCAAGGCCTTCGGCACCATCAGTGATCTTGGCTCCGTCTTCTCCTGTAGCCTTTACTATATTGGCACCGAGGGGATCCTCGGTTCAGACTATTAAGACTACTGCATTGGCACCGACCGTTCAGTCATTGCAGACCTTAACCACGTCAGCTCCAACATCTTACTCGGAACCGACACCTCAGTTATTGGCTCCAGTTTTGTCGGTTCCAGCTTCGGTACCTGCAACCACTTCGGCACCGATCCTTGTGTCAGTGTAGACCGTGACCTCGGCACCAATGATTACCTCGGTGCAGACACCCGTAGTCCAGTCTCTCTCAGCACCATTGTTCTCTGTGCGGACTGGTGAAGTGGGCACTGAGCTTGTCTCTTCTGTGGACAGACCTGTTTCTCCCTCAGTCTCCGTGAGGTCCACTAGAAGCCTTTCTGAACATGACATGTTGCATCTTGTGGATCAAGTGCTTCTGGCCAGAGGTATCCCACCCCCCAGGACCTATCCTTCCTTGGGAGGTGATCACCCATCTCCAAAGACCCCTTCTTATTCTCCTTCTTCATTGCCTTTGAAGTCCATTGATATAGCACAGTCTTCCCCCCCTGTGGTTCCCTTTATGGATCTCACTAAGGAACCGCAGTTGCCTTCGTGGCAGGAAATTTTTGCTATGACCCAGGATGACAGTTGTGACACGTGTAATTTGCTGTTCCACAGCCATCCGGGGACTCTGGGTCAGCAGGCTGAGCCACTTAGGGCAGGGGTGACCCCTGTCCAGGACATTCACCCCTCTTCAGGTGGACCAGCTTTTCAACTGATGGAGAAGGCTCTGTCTTCTGCTGGTGATACTGTGCTGTCTGTCCCCCCACCCTCCTCTGGTACACTGTTTTCACAAGTCACACCTAGCAGACACCGGGTGCAAGGGCCTCAGGACATGTTCCCACAGGAAACCCCTTTTTTGCTGTTCTCCCCAGCTTCTCCCTCTGAGGAAGTCCACCAGAAAAGTTTGTGTAAGAGGAAGCACATGGACTCCCTCACTGAAGACACAGACTTTGATGAGTGGGAAGGATCCCCCTGGTCACCCTCTAAGTTATCCTTTGGTGATATCCTCAAAATCCTTAAACAGAGAGGTTACTGGCAGCCCTCTAATCCAACCTCTGAGGAGTCTGTGTTCATGCCGGCCTTTTGTGCCCGGCCCCCTACCTCCTGGGTTACTCCACCTGCCGATTAACTTGTCCAGCTCATCGTGCAACATGCGCGGAAGGCTTCTGACACCATCAAGGCTATTCCCCGGAGGCCAGATAAGATTTTGTCTCCTCCTGCTATGTATCCCCATTGGTCTAAAGGTCTTCCTGTGGATGGTCTGGTGGTGGCGGCCGCAACAAAAAAGGATCTGGCGGAAGAAGAAAGCCAGACTGTCCATCCGCCTAACAAGTTGTCTCAGGTGCTGGACAGGATAGGGAAGCACACCTTTGCATCAGAGATCTTTACTATCAGGTCCCTGAATTATATGGCACACTTTACCAGGCTTCAAAGGGATCTGATTTCCGAGCTCTCTCAAACCTTAGCTGGTGCCGTCTCTGATGAGGTCCGTGACAAAGTGGCCTCTCAGCTGGCCACCATTGAGTCAATATCTAACTCCTCTATGCGACTGATATCTCATGAATCAGAAGGAGCAACTAGAGAAGTGTGCTCAGCTGTGGTCTTGAGATGACAAGCCTGGATGCACTTGTGCAATTTCACTGAACCCTTTAAGGCTTCCTTTCTTAACGCTCCCATTGAGGCCTCTTCATTGTTTGGACCCAAAGTTAAAAGCGTACTGGCCAGATGTGAGCAGGACAGTAAGACACTTTCTGCCAGTGGCGTAACTACGTGAGGCGAAGTGAGGCAATTGCCTCAGGGCGCCAAGCGGCAGGGGGGCACTTTTGCAGGAGCCATACCTCTTTAATTTCCGAATTTCTTGTTTCTTTTTTTTTTTTAAATAACTCCCTATGTCATCACGCGCATGCCGTGTGTGATGACGTCAGCTTCTACAGAACGGTATGTGTGTGCAGAGCGCAAAATTTATTCCCATATCTTCTCTCCTCCTCCAGGTAAAATATAAACATTTTTTGCTCTAAAATCTAAAGCATGACGAAAGGGTGGATGCATGGGACGAACTGATTATTTCTCAGACAGGAGCTGTTTACTATCATACATGTCTAATGTCCAGATTTTCGCAGAACGTACGGATCTTTGCTTCATATTTTGGGTCTCTTCCTTAACTTTTGTGGTTTTCTAGAAAAATCATTGAAATAATGACAGGCTTTTAAGTTTCAGTTTTCATAGCCTTCAGAACATGTATGTCAATGCAAAACTTGCTATAATGACAACTTTCCAAGTTTATATGACCAATAACTAAAATCTGTTCGCATTTTTGGCCCGTCATTATTCTTGGTGCAGTCCAGATGTCATGTGCTAAGAGGTTGAGAAGTAAGTTTATCAAGCTTAACACTGTTACCTTATTTATTTAAAATGCCTGTTCGCTAAAGTCTTGAACGTGTTTTACAAAATGGAATTCCCAGAACAAAGTTAATTTAGATAGAATAGAACTTTACCGAACTACCACTTCTCAGTATCGCACAGATTTGGACGCGCTTTCCGATACTGGCTGGCAAGATTGGCAAAGCCGAAACACAGAAGCACTTCCAGTCCGAGTTATAAAGTAAATTACTATGTATTTATGCGACTCTGCATGTTAGAGGTATGCAAGTCTAGGAATTTTGTAAAAAAAAAAAGCCGCGCCTTCGGGCTAACTCGCACAGCTTCTTAGCTCCACGATCAGAGAAAATACAGCAATAATGTACAATTGGGGACCCTTTGTGCTACTAACCTGAAAAGTTGACATACCACTGAAATGTGAATTAGAATGCATTTTCTGATGAAGAAATTTATAACTGCAATTATTGTCATTAGTTATTAAGTGCAATCCACAGTGGATACATCTCAACTGTCAATGATTTTCAGGGATGTCCCTGATATGGACTCGCATTCTAGCTCTGTCCTGCTTAATTCCTCCTAATACAGGTGGATTTTGAGGAAAATGTGGTGAATTACACATTATTAGTAATGACAATGGTTTTAAAGGATATGACCATTCAGGTCTAGAAACGTATGTGCCTATAAGGTAATGATCCATTTTCTCTCAGACTTCTCCTCCTTATTATTTGTCACCTCCTCTAATGCTACTCTTCAAATTTTGCAATAATAAAAAACTAAAACTATGATCTTTAGACTTTGCCACACGTCTGTATAAAGCACTGGTGACATCTTTATTCCTAATATAACTAACAAGTTCCAAAAGATATCCCCTCAAAGACCTACAGGTCTTCCCCACATAAAAACATTTATTACACAAAGCCAAATAGACAAGGTTACTCCCCCAGCATGTAGATGGATTGCTGTGCTGATGCTATACTCTGTTGTACCTTTAAATGGGGTGGATGCTGCCGTCCTGAGAATGCTCTCTTTGGCAGAGATACCTAGTAACTATGAATGAACCTGTTATCAGTTTGCCATCCATTCCCTATTGTAATATTACTAGGCTAGCTTATTTTTTTGTATGCATCATAGGCAATTTATATCTCAAGGGAACAGGCACTTTATTTGTAGATGAAACAATGAAATAGTAAGTTGTTAGCTAGCAGCAACCTCTTTATTAGTTACAGATCTTACATATTTTTTTAATGTGGAATTATTTAGATGACTGGAGGTACAATTCACAGTCTGGTATCTATATAATGTACTGTTTTATAATTGTTTTTTTTTTTTTATTTTTTGCTGAAATAGCACGTCTCCAGATTTCAGTGTTTTATGCCACTGTCATAGGTCAAGCGAACGTTACTATATTCACACAAATGTTCCTGAAGTCCACAACACAACTCACAACTTGTAAGCCCAACACAGCTCAACGAGTCAGGAACCACGATAGTACTGCAGTTAGTTTCTTTTATTAAAAAAACATGCACCAACGATGACACTATTAGTTGAGCGCTTTCATCTAGTGAATCTAGATTTCTTCAGAACATCAGACAAACTGTTTGAATACACTTTAAATACCTTAATTTCCCGCCTTTTTCTGAAAACAATTACCCAATTACATACATTTAACCCTATGCATCACTTATGCAGTAAAATATCCATCTCAAACTTGATTAACCATCTTATCCTTTAACTCTATTGCAAACTTACTGCATAATGTGCTGTTGTTAAAATATAACTTGAAACACATCAGTATTCACAAATGAATCATATTATTACTGTATGTGCAAATACTGCTGTTATGGATTAAAAATATATAACTAAAATATATATGTTATACTAAAAATACAAAATTTGATAAATAATTTGATAAAAATGCAGTACAAAAAGAATCAACCAACACAATAACTGTTGTTACATACATAGTGATAGCTTATCTTGTATAATATCTAACATTTTTATTTGCCTCAATATTTCCACAAAATCAAGATTATACCCTCACTAAGGGTTTAGTAGGAATTACTTCATTTAGGCCAGGTGGTGTGGCAGCCTCAAGCCGCAGCTGCCACTTGATTTCTTTTTCTCCCACAATGGCCTTTGTATTACCTCCTCTAGGATTTATACTGACCACATCCAAAATACCAAATTTAAAACCCGTGCATGTCTCGCTATTGAGTATGTGACGGGACAATGCTATTGGTATCGTTTCTCTTAATGCAATAGGTGTGGTCATAAATTCTATTTTTAAGAAACCGTCCGTCATTCCAACATAATAACTTTGACATGTGTCACAAATAGCTAGATATACCACATGTCTAGTTAAACAATTACCATGTTTAAAATGAACCTTAGTTCTATTTCTGTCATTTAATACTATGCTTTTGCCTTCAGATAAATACTTACAATAACTACAGCTCCCACACTTCGTAGTACCCCTTTGAAGGTCTTTGTGTCTTGTATAGCACTCTGCCTTATTTCTATAAGCCTTTTGAGGCTATTACCTGTCTTATACACAAAATTGGGTACAGGGGGGATTTTGTCCTTAATCACTGAATCGCTTGTCAAAATGTGCCAGTGTTTGGTAATAATTTGCTTAACCTGCTGTGTATAATGTCCATACTTCACAATACAGGCCCTATTATAATATTCACCCTCTGTATTGTTGTGTGGATTGTTCTTTGAATACCTATGCCTAATAGTGGGGGAAATTTTCTACCCCATTCCTGGGTTACATATGCTGTTAAATCATCCAACATCTTGTCAGGGTATCCCTTTTCTCTGAACATGGCCACCATAAAACTAACCTCTTTAAGCATAGTACCCCTATCTGATGTCATCCTCGCTGCCCTTATTAACTGTCCTTTCACTATATTGTACTTGACTTTGTATGTATGGGCACTAGTGTAATGCAAATAACCATTGCTATAAGTCTCTTTTCTATGTATCCTGGACTGAAATGTCTTTCCATCATTATAGACATATACATCTAGATAGTTTATTCATTGTCTATCAAATTGGTGAATAAATTTTAAATAATTAGTAGTACCATTGATGTAATTTATAAACTCTTCTAATTCTTGACTATTGCCTGTCCATAAAAGAAACATATCGTCCAGGTATCTTACATAAGTTTTAATTTTGCTCATCCAACTTGTATTTAAAATGTAAGTTGTTTCCAATCTAGGAGAACCATGTTGTATACATGGGGCACACGCCCCCATTGCCACACCTGAGATTTGTTTATAATATTCTCCTTCGAAAAGATATAATTATGGTCAAGTACTATTTCCATAAATGAGACAGTAGGGCAATCTCTTCTTGTTGTAACCCACTAAATTTGTTAAGGCTCTGCATAAAGCTGTCTATTCCTTCATTCTTAGGAATACAGGAGAACAGTTCTTTAACATCTACAGTGACAAATATGATATTAGGTGACCACAATTCCTGTTTGAATATTCCCAGGAATTCCCAGGAATCCTTCATTATATGTATACATTTGTACATATGTTTCAATCTTTTGTCCACTACTTTACCATATGGGAATGTCTTACTCGCACTCCCCTGATATTATAGGTCTGAAGGGTGGATCAATCAGATCTTTATGTACCTTTGGAATGCCTCTTATAGTTGCCAGGATGGGGTACTCAACCTTCAAAAACTTATAAAGCTCTTCGTCAACTCTATTGTCCAATAAAAATTCCTCCAAATAAGAGTCTATTCTATTATGGGCGATATTGACCTGATTTAATGAAGATACCTCGTACAGAGTTGGATCATTAAGTATTTCGAATATCTTGTTGCTATATTTTTCTTGGTCATACAATACTATACCCCCACCCTTGTCTGCAACCATAATCCTGACATTTTCCGAACAGATGGAGTCAATCAATGAATGTATTTTATTAACCATAATTTGGTCCTTTTTCCGATATTTACATTTCTTATATAACTTGTAAATGTCATCCTGGATCACTTTCTCCAATGTTTCCAATGTTTTCACCATAGGTGGTGTAAAGGAACTTTTTTTCCTTAAATCGGAACTTATGTATGCATGTTGAGGCCTATTCTGGAAAAATATCCCTAGATTTATTTTTCTTAGGAATAACTTTACTTCAACCAAAACATCCACCAAATCCAGTGATTTGTCAGGTATGAACTTCATGCCTTTTGAGAATACTTGCGCCAGTTCTAGTGGTACTTCATAGGTGCTATAATTATAAATCTTGACATCTCCCTCATCAATTGTAATATGGGGACCTAGTCCATTGTCTATATTGTCCTTGTATGCATAGTCACTTGGGGCTGTGTTATTGTGTACAATGGCATTGTCTAAAATCTGTGTTATCTGTGCTTGTTCCACCTGGGGACACTCCCCTTCCGATGTACTGTATACCACTTGTTTTGCTCTTCGTCTTCTAAAAAAACCTCTTCATTGCAATGTTGTGGTACATCTTCCAGAGGTATATCTCTACTATCTCCCTTGTATGTTTCCCTCGGTCTCACTCTATCCTTGTTGTTCCACCTATATGCTACCCCTTGTTCATATTGCTGCATATCACGCCTAGCTTTTGCATTTTTAGTAAACATACTCTTACTTGCATTTTCCGCATAATCATACTGTTTATAAAATAACTTTTCCCATTGTGGAAATAGCTTGTCATCTCGTATTGCATTATCCATGTTTTCTACTTCAGAAATTAAAACAGTCAATTTTTCATCATTGTTATCTATAATAAACTGCATAAACTGTTCCCCAAAAGCATTAAACATGTCATTGCATTTTTTTACATTAGAAGCATTCATCTCTATACCCATAGGTCTTTTGAAGAAACGGAGTCCCATAG